>NC_134405.1:218263448-218563448 GCF_038048845.1 Mixophyes fleayi
CCGGGACTGCAAAACCGTCTGGGCCCGAGATAGGGCACTGAAAATGGCTCACAGTTCCAACACGTTTATGGGTAGCCGATCTTCTTTGGACCAGGTGCTCTGAGTAGGAGATGTAGGACCACTGACCCCTAACCTGATAAACTGGCATCCATTGTTACAACCGTCCAGTCCCGCGCAACCAGGTGGCAGGTTCCATGACCGGAGCCACTGCAGGATTGAACAACGCATCTCCACTGAGAAGCAAAGGGACTGTCCCTCCAATTGAGGATTCAATTTCAACCACTTCGCCAGGATCTCCAGTTGAAATTTTCAAGACCGAAACCAGGCAAACCGAACTACCTCGAAACAGGACACCATGCGACCTATCAGTTTCATGCACTGCAGAACTGAAACGCGGGTCCAAGAGGGCAAGGATATCCCCTGGGCTTGAAGTGTCCGAACCTTGTCATAAGGCAAAAAACACCCTCTGAGCCCTGGTGTCGAATAAGAGGCCCAGAAAAACCATCCACTTGGTAGGAATCACGTTAGATTTCTTTATATTGAGAATCCATCCGTGCTTCTGTAGAAACGGCCTGATCAATTGCAGATGAAGGCTCAGCTGAGCCACCAAATCGGTTTTGAGCCACCTGTACAATCCATTAGGCTTTGTGAAGAACATTGCACAAGCGGCGCCTCCCTAAAAAACAGGTTAGTGTTTGAACGTGTCAGTATTACCAGTCTGTCGTGGAATACACCTTCGGAGCATTTCTGTCTGGGTATCCGTTGTCGTGGGATCCGGTAATCGTTAAAAGATGCCCAACCCCTTTGAGCAAGAAATTATCCAGTTAGGGAATGATCACTACTGCCCGTAACCTCAAATGGGCGGCCATGAAGGCAATCACTTTTGTGAACACCCTGAGAGCTGTTGCCTGTCCAAAGGGCAGAGCCTGGAACAGGAAGTGTTCCCGGTCCCCTGTGAACCGAAGTAGGATGTGGTGACCCTGCCTGATTGGTACATGCAGATATGCATCCTTGATGTCCAAGGATGCCAGGAATTTGTCGCTTAAGATGGAATTTATAACGTATGAACTCCAATTAGTGTTGAGATCTTTCAAATTCAGAATGGGCCAGAAGGACTGGTCTGGTTTTTGAACGAAAAAGAGGTGAGAAAATAGCCCAGTCCCCTCTCTTGGTGTGGGACCAGAACCACCACCTCTGAATCCACCAAAAACCAGATGGCTAATCTCAGTGACTCCCGTCTGACTGAATCCTGTGGAAGAGGAGTGTTGAGGAAATGTCTGGAAGGCGGTCCCGCCAGAATATACCCCCTGGAGACCACTCCTCTTACCCATGCATCTGTATTGGAACAGATCCATCTGTCGTGAAAACCCAACAAGCCCCCACCACCGCACTCACCGTCTGACAAGATGAGGAGTCATGCAGACGGTTTGCCTGGTTGTTTAGGTGCTGGGCACGGCCTGTCTGCCCCTCAGGCCCATTCCTCTACGTGCTGAGGAATGACCGCTGGCTGAAGCACATCTGGGGTTTCCAACATAGCAAAAGGAACAAAAATGATGTTTCAATTTAGCTTTTTGAGAGGCCACCGGGAGAAAGGAACTCTTTCCTCAAGTGGCTTGGGCAATAAATTCGTCCAGAGCTTAGCCAAACAAAACTGAACCGTCAACCGGTAAAACCTCCAAGGCTCGTATGGATTCAGCACCCGCCATCCAAAATTTAAGCTAAAGAGTCCAGCTACCTGCTAAAGATGAAGTACGAGACAACCTCTGCCCAGCATCTAAGACTGCATCTCCCAGGAATTCAGCAGCCTCCCTAATATAGTCCACCAAGGGAACAAGGTCAGCCCTAGCCGTGCTATCCCTCAAAACCGTGGCCCATGCCTCCACTGCTTTCATTACCCAGGCTGCCACCATAACTGAGTGCAGGGATACACCCGAAGCCAAATAAATAGATTTCAGAATGCCTTTGAACTTCCTGTCCGATATATCTTTAAGCTAGCAGAACTACACAAAGGGATAATAGTGGATTTTTCCAAGTGAGCCATCGGGGCATCTCCCAAGCTCCCATTTCCACATTCGGAAAAGGATAATACATCCGATACCGTCTAGGCATCTGAAACTTTGTATCAGGTTTTTGCCCAACCTCACCCCAAATTTCCAAAAGTTGGGGAGACGGGGGAGAAATAAAAAAAAACACAGTCCTTGTCTTTGTTCTTTTTAACAGAGAAGTCTCTGTTGGTGTCAGGTCATCAGAAATATGAAGCACCTGTCTCCCCGCTAAAATGAGGTCCGCAATTCCCTGCTTCGTGGATGGGTCCTCCTCCAAACCCGAAATGTCCTCAAACTCTGACTCATCATAAATTTCCCCTTTCTCTCGTAAAAGGGACATCACCCAGATTCTGGGTGAGAGGGGAAAGGGGGAGGGGGGGGGGGGCGGGGATAAGTGCTTATGCTGTCTGACCACATTTGGGGAAGATAACGTCTCCAGAGAAACTGAGACTTTGGACAACCCCTGGACCGATCTCTCCATATTTTTCATCCATGGAGGATCAGTGGAAACCCGAGGTGGGTAATCTCGCCTAAGATCTGCAAAGGACCGCACCAATTCCTTGACCCACGTTGGTTTTGACAGGTCTGTCCCCTCCTCAGAAGAATGCAGACCTAGGCCCTCAGACTCACAAGCCGTGCATAGACCAGTCGGGTCTGATCATCCACCAGCCACCTTAGATGGACACCTGAGCAGGCAAAATACCTCACATTAACAGCTTTGGACTTGGAATCAGTCCCTTTTTCTGACAAAATTAAATGGAAAAAGGGGAACAAATAAGAGAAACACACTGTATAGCTTCCCACTGAATTGAGAAAAAACAACTCTGTATAATATGCCCTGTGTATTAGAATGGCAGGACAGAGGGAGAAGAGTCTGGCAAAGTATGCAGAGTGTAAAGTAATGCAGCCTTGACCCTCAGGGCAGTCCGCGACACTGCCCTGGTCAGTGGCTGGGCCCCCAAGCCTCTACGGTGGCAGGTGACCATTTTCCTGGGGGTCTGCATCTTGACAGTGGAGCAGCGGTAAAGCGCTCTCCCAGTCTGTTTCCGCGGCATTCACAGGCTGAACGCCGCAACTATTAAAATAAATGCAGGTTATAAAAAAAGAAAAGAAAAATATTAAACTATTCTAGCCAACTACTAAAAAAAACTGAGGATTTTCAGCCGGAGGAGGCATAGAGTGGAAGGAGCAGGCTAGATAACTTTGTAGTGCCTTGACTAAACAGCGCCCTCTATACCCCATGGTCTGCAGTGTTCTCCAACTGTTTGTGCTAGAAAAACCTATCTTATACATTTATACAAGGCAACCGATGAGACATAGCCAGAAGGACTGTGTCTAGTCAATGTCAGGCTGCCTGGTGTCAGCCTGACGGAAGTGTATGGTGTTTTTTTGTGCTGGAATAAAAGAAACGTTTATACAGCAAGAAGATGTTCGTGTATCTGCATCACCAGAGGGGTGCTTGTGCCACAATTTATCTATAAAAAACGCCCGATATTGTCAACTGATTATAACAAATATATATGCCATAACATACAACCCTCACTACAACTCATTCTCCCCCCTTCACTCTCCTTCCTAGCAACTCATTCTCCCCCTCTCACCCCCAGCCCTGTAATTCATTCTCCCCTACTCCACAACCTTAATATTCATTCTCACCTCCTGTCAGTCTACTACTACAATGATCCCTGAGTCTATGTTTCATAAGCCCCTGCTAATCTCCAATGCTGTAAAAGCTAGCAAATGCCACTAACTTGATAAGAAATATAAGTGTGTGACATTCACAAGATTAGCAAGAACACTGGCTAGGTTCTGGTTAGATCTTCACAGGACCTGATCCTGAGTGTGGGTTTGTAAGATGATTCACCCTTCTCAGATTTCCTTGGCGTGTAAGAGTGCCTGATTTGGTTTCAACTCTTTGGCTATCTCCCTGACTCCGACTATGGTGTCCTGTCCTGTCTCCAGCTAATGGGATTTATCACCGTTCATAATCAGCCAGCAGCGGCGTAGTAGTTCACCCCATGCCCTGTAATTCATTCTCCCATTGTTCCCTCCTGTGCAACTAACTTTCCTCTCCCTTGTAATTCATTCTACCCTCTGATTATTCATTCTCCTACCTCCTGACATTCATTTATGTACTCCTCTCCTCCCCTATAATTCATTCATCCTCTACTCTTAATTCATTCTTTTCTCATCCCATTCCCCTATAATTCCTACTCTTCTTCTCCCCTGTAATTTATACTACCCTTCCTTGTAAATTCTCCCCTTCTCTGTAATTCTTTCTCCCCCTTTTTTTTTTGTATGGACAAAAGTGAGGGGTGATTATAGGGCTTGCCCTGCAAATTTAAGTAAATGGCATGGCAATGGGAGGTGGCAGTCCATTATTTTGCACCTTGTAAAGTGTTTTCTTTTTATTTAGTTCTCTAAATATTAAGTTAGTTTACCTTTATACAACTTGTATCCTCCTGCAATTTGAACTAAATACATTTCTAGCTTCGGTATGTTTTTCTTACCAAAGCATTTATATCATCTAGGCTTGTGATGGACAATCCGATATATTAAAATGCAATGCAGCACTTACATTGTAAGATAAACAAATGTTACAATCTATGACAAGCAAATCTGACAATCTGTTCTTTATGTGCCATATGATTGAAAATGTCTGTTCACATGTGTAAGTGGAACCAAAAATAGAGAGTTTCCAGCTTAAAAATTCCGTATCTTGCTTTAAATGATGTAAGCGGGAATCATGCAGTTCTCCTGCGTAGGAAAAAAAAAAAAGGATACCCTAAGGTGCAGACTTCACGTCCTCCCTCCTCTGATCTCAGAAGTGCTCCTGGTACTGTGTGTCCACCCTACGTAGTGAGGAGGAGGTTATGTGGTGCCAAAGTTGGCAACGCAGTGCAAATAATAAGTTCAATGTTATTCTCTATAAGCTCAACTGAGTATAATGCAGAGAAGAAGAGCTGGGTCTCACAAGGCATAAATTCCAATAATGTATAAAGCAGGAAAAAGCTGGGAACCGCAGGTGACTGCTTGGACAGCCGCATGCATCCTTAGTGCTGCCTGTCGCCATCACTGATCTAGGCAGATTTTGTTATTCTCTTTTGACTTTGGATTTGCTTTGTTTGGCGATGTTCCTTGCACTGAATACAACTGCATTTGCACAGCAGCTATTTGTCACATTCAAGAGCAACTAAAATAAATAATTCTGCACCAAGTTGAAGTTAGATAGGTTTTCATTATTCAGAAACCTAATAATCACATATAGTTGAATATCACTGACTGACCAGAATCTAGAATCAGCACTGACATTTATTAAATCACAGAATTATGAGCAACACACTACAATAGTGGATTGCGTAGTTTAGCGATACCGCATCATACCCCTGACAGAGAAGTAGCCAGAGACACCCAAATCGGGACACTATAAAAGAAGATCAGATTCCACCAAAAATGCACTAATCCTCTATATTTTGTTATTGAGCAATATATTCTGTTTTAAACAGCTATATCAAATATTCCAGCATAGTCCTGACTGAGCAGAATCAAAGCCCCAAATAAAAGTTATAGGGAATTCAATCCATACAGGTTTATTAGTGCTTTGCATCATTGGATTCTGCTTACAGACATTAAGCAGCATATGACATTAGGTGACACAAAGCAACATTTAAATATAATAGTCGTGATAACCAGTAAATTTGTCTATGTGACTAGAATAATAATTACTAAATAAAAAAAAAGGATCTAACTTCAGCATCAATTCTGCAGAGATAATATAAAGTCTTTGGCTAAAAAAAAGCAAAAAATCCAGAAAAAAAAAAAAAGAAGTAGTCTATTTATTAAAAAATAGGGAGGACAATGTCTAATCCAATAAGTTATTAGAAGATAAAGCTCTTTATTTAGAGTGTAAACCCTGGCTCATGTGAAATAGCTTGGAATAAAGTGCCCATTTTTACCTTTATGTCTTTCATCTTCTGCCACCATTCTTTCAAACACCACAGTAACTACTTGCCGCACTGTTGCTGCGGCCGTATTATTCGTTATGTTGTCTTTTGTAAAGTGAAGCCTGAAGCAAAGGACAATTGCCTGAAATACAGGTAATGCTTTGTGTTACAGATAAAGAGAAATAATAGTTACCACAAGACAGAAATAATGAAAGATAGTCGAAGGAGACTCCATTCAAGTGTTTACTACTCTGTGCACACAACCCTAAAGAATCCAGAAGACTCCATCATCTAGAATTTTCCATGTGGTCCCCTAGAAGGAACATGAAATACCTATGCTCCTAATGGGTATGTTGGCCATGAAGGTATTATGCAGCAAGCCAAAATACAAAGGCTTCTGAAACTTCAAACAAAAAGTTCCCACGTGCATAGAGTTGTCACCATTCATTATGTGGTCTCTACAGACTGGAAGTTAAAAAAAAAATACTGGTAGATCACATTTACGATTTTCCTACAACTTGGCCATTTCGAAAAATCCATATTTCACATATTATAAAGAAGTGCTAAAAGAGAAGGAAAACATCAGGACAAGTGTGCACAGGTGTCTTTCTACCTGCCTCAGGTTGTTCTGTTTTTTGACAGGTGAATGGCTAGTGTGGACAAAGATTTCTTAATAAAAATGCATGACGGTAATAGACAAGGGGGGGTAGCTATTTTCCTCCATAAGTCTTCAATTATTTGATGAAGAAATGGATGAAAAGACGTCGGTGTGCACAAGACGTTAATTTGAGAATGTATCCAGCCTGTTCATTGATTTACATATTGCATAACTATTACCTTTGATAAAGAGTCGTCATGAGCCACTGTGTTAGTTGTCAGAAGTACCAAAACAGTTTGCAGCAGCTTTAATTCTTCAAGGCCATTTTCCATGAGCTGCCATAACATGTTGATAATATTACCAGCTGCAGCCTGTAGAGACATAGAAAGAGAAGATTACATAAGAATGTGCATGCTATGATTTGTCGTTACAATATAAAAATATACTATTCTAGGAATATATTTGAATTAAACTCCAATACCTTTAAATGTTCAAATATACTTGTAAAGGTTTACAACATTGTGTTTACACTTATTTTATGATACTGATAATTTTCAACACTTTCACTTCCTTTTTTTGTTCTAGTAAACAAAACATATTGAAAATATAGTATGGCATGACACACTATACATAGAATGGGACATATGGCTGGAATCCATTTGAAAATGTGGTATCATCACAAATGAGTGCATTATTAAAGGGCTCCACAGTCTTCCAATAACAATAACAACAGTTTGACAACAGTTGGAAGGTCAACTATTGTGGACCCTTGCAATAGTACCGTATTCTAGCAAATGCACCAATATGATTTTGGCACAGTGAAAAATACCTTGCCATTTAAATGATACCAAGAGCTGTGTGACCTGCTATTATCAACACAAGATTAAATCATTTTATATCAAGCTGGCTTAATAGGAACATACACCAGATGGGTCATCCTAATTGTATGCAGGAAGGAAAAAAACATTACCTGACCAATAAGTTTGTAGTTCACAAACTAGACACTGATCTGTAAGCTAAGTGAGATCATTCATCTTAACAATACCTCTGAGCAACACCAAGCTCTCCATCATCCTGGCCAAGTGCAAAATCAATAGAGAAATTAGCCGTTTGCTCTGTTCCACTCACTTCTTACTGACTTTGACATCTTGTTTCGTTCAGGAAAGCAGACTTTCCCTAAGGTAAAGGGAAGTACCCTGACAGCCTGTGATCACCGTACCTCAGATACCACTTCATGTGACATGAGCCTCTGGATAGCAGCAAGACAAAGCTGAGTGATTTTCGGTTCTTTTGTTCCGCAGCCCATGAGGAAAGGTTGAACGACTTCTGAACTGTTCTCCTTCAAAGCTTCAGGAATGACAGATAGAAAAAAAAAAAAAAAAAATGTTTGATGCAGCACCACAACTGTACAGTCTATATACAAATTCACACACAAACACATATTATATAACAGTTTTATAATTTATACAATGTTTAGAAAAGTGCACAGTCTCCAAAAGCTGTTAAGCTGTACTGTTGCCAATATTAACAGTGGCATTAATGTGATACTTTTAATACATCAAACAGGAGTGTAGAAACTATAGAGCCACCCTCCATCTTTACCTCTAACTCTCCTGTTTCCTACCCTAATCAGACTGCGGTCATAAAAGCACCCCTGCATACATTAAATCCCCACTCCTGGCTCCCAGGAGACTCAATAGTACACACTGTATGTGCCTTGGTCAGCTGCAGAACTTGTAACCATGAGTCCCTCCCTAATGTAGAAAACACCCCAAAAGAGTGAAAAGGTACATTTGCTGTATAAACCTTCATGCAAAGATTTGATGCAATTCCTAGACACCACTCTTAGACCACATCAGAGGCAAAAGATTTAACCGCTGTGTTATTTTAATGAACCTGTGCGGCAAGAAAAGCAAGGACCTTGCTGCAGCTTGCTACTTCTTTCCACAAAGCCCTCCTTGTCACTATAAATTGTGCAAAAATACAATCTTGCAAGAAGGCGGTTACAGAGACTGAAGATGCATATCAAAACAGACACTTGTTAGTAAGGACTGCTCATTCAGGAATGATCTAGAATTATCAGCACATGGGGCTTTTAGCGAGTGTTTTTGTCCTTGGTCTATTACCAAAAATACAAAGTCGCTCCAAAACCAGAGAGGTGGGCTGAGTAATGGCTACAGGCCTTTCTGCAATACGAGAAACTGCCTAACATTGTGAGCATGCAAAACAGGCACAAGCAACAAAGAAACAAGAAGCACTCTGATGTTTCATCGTGAACAAGGGCGAGATCAAAGAAGGAAGAGAAATAAGGATAAGAGAGGCAGACCCCACAAACTCCTCTGGGTCGTATCCTTTATATTGAAGATGGGAGGGACATTTCCATAATGAATGTCTCTTACTGAGACAGCAATTTCCTAACAGTCACCAGACAGGACAGCAACACTCACATACCAACACCCAACCAGATTCTCCTTTCTTCCGCCCAGTGAAGTGAGGAGGAAGCAGAGGATGACATAGACCCCACATATCCATTCATCTAATTTCCTGTGATTGAGCTTACGCCATGCATATGCATGGCCAATAATAAACTGTAACACTGCAGGGAGTACAGTCCCATGATTGATTGACTCAGGAGCCACTCGCTGTGTGGTCTACTGACTTTTTACAGAACATATCAAATTCTGGAGAGAGTATTATTGTTGTAGGCAACTCAGGAACTTTCCTCTTTCTCAGGCAATGGGAGTTACTATAGGTCCTGATTTACTGTAAAAATGTAAATCAGACCCCAATGATGTTGGTAAGAAGAGAATTGACCCTGTTTAAGTCAAATTAAATCCAAGTAAGAGACTTCCCAGGTGCAATTCAGATTATTTAATCTGTGATTACCAGATCTGCTGCACAACACTAGCCCTGCCAATACACTGATATACCCCATTAAGAAACCAGGTAAAATACCGGGAGATGTGATCTGGATTTGTGAGCCATTAACAATGTAGAGGTGCCATAATTTCCTTTGATTCCCAATCCTACTACTACCTCAATCCCTATACATCCTGAATCTCAGCATCTGTTTACTTTACATCCACATTGACATGTCAACCTCAGGGGTACTGTAAAAGCCCTGGTACTTACAACACTGATTTTAAAAGAGCATTGGACTTTCTCTTTACACTATATCAATCCACACTTGCTCAGAATGTGGAAGATTTTCTCATAGCATTACAAAATGTTAAAACATGTAAGACACAATGCAACCTTGTTGCTTAAAAACATAGTTTCCAAAGGCCATAATATTAAAAAAAACAAAAAAAAACAACAACTGCAACCCCCCCCCCACCCACTCCTTAGAGCAGTATTTAGGACATGACAAATCACGTAGGCAGAGGTCTCTTACACGTTCACGTATCGTTGCTAAAAAGTCCAAACTTAATTTTAGAAAGTACACCGTCAGATGATATCCGACTATGTCAAACTCACATCATTCTTACAGGATATGTTACTTTCTACTGAACACAAGAGAGACCATGAGACTTCACAGCAGTAAAAACAGCTTAAACTGCCCCTGCAATTGGGCTCACATATTATGGTAAATCATTCACATCTGGGTTATACATCAGGAAAGCCCTACACAGTTTCAAGGGAAGAATAGTGCGAGATCCTCAACTGCTAGAACCGCTTAGCGAGATGTTCACCTTTAGTAGCCCTCTTTCAGAGGAACACAGTATTCAGTTGCCTTGAGGACTTCGGCTCGGGTAGTAGCAGTTGTTGATCTAGCACCTGCCTGGTGGAGAGGACAGGACACAGTAGGAGGTAATGAGCAACCAGGATATATTAGCAGAATTCTGAGTCACACAGGCAAGGGTTAATGTGGAGTAGTCTGGCACTTGTTTGATGTAGTGGACAGTTCACGGTAACAGGTCGTGAGTAATCAATATGTATTTGGCACAATGAGTCAGACAGACCGGGATCAGGAGTAGAGAAGACAGCAGAATTCTTTAAACAAGCCAGGGGTAAGATCAGAGATATGAGAGCAAATCTGTTTAACAAAGCCAAGAGTGGCGATGAGAGCAATTCTAATATCCAGGTCAAACACTGATAGCAGGACAAGTCAGGATTCAAGGCACACTAGGTCAAGCAGGAACGATCACCATTGGTATGCTATCATGCAGAGGTTTATAAAGGCACCACCACCAATGAGAACTGCAGGATAATTAGTTGCATGAGTGTGGTAAGTGACTGCACAACTGAAGCTGCTAGACTGGGAGCTGAATGAAGCTTGTAACTATTTGCCTAGCAACCAGCTGACTCAGTGAACTGCAGGAATGATGCTAAACACAATAGAAGCAGTAAATACACAGGTGATAGATCAAACAAACAGGAGAGCTCCTATTTCTTAGCACACAGCTTCAATGCGATCAGCAAGTCCTCTAGGATATTACAACCTCAAGCCTGAGAATGTTGCAACATCACTAGCAGACCATCCTCAATCAGTGGCAGCAGTTTCCTGTTTAGTAGAGAATATATAAGATCTTGTTCTAGGGAGCCCACCTGTCCTTCAAGTTCCACATGAAATAACATTGCATTTTCATACATCTAGAACTAAATATGAACTTTCCCTGTTCGTACCTGCTAATCTAACCACAAACCTATGCAAAACACTCAATATGCAACTCTACTATCCTCTCGACTGAATGGGGAGACACATACCGTAGATTAGGACTGACATCAAGTTGTACATAATGTAAACTACACCACATCCATATTTGTTAGACACAACCATAGAATATTCAATCTAGAATATTGGGTGAATGGATCTTCCTTTTGTGATAATAGAGATGCTTTGCGTGTAGGCTACGAAATTATTATCCACAGGGGTTGGGCAGCTCAGATATTACTAGACAAGATAACAGCCACTACAAAAGTAGAACTATTAGTGTTAACGAATGCTTGCCATATGGCTGATGGCCAGACTTAATAGCTACACAGATTCACGCTATGCCCTTGATGTAGTAGTCCAAGACTATGGGCAGTTCTGGAAATAAAATTCAAGTATACTGAAAATTTGCCTTATGTGATACATTTTCCTAAATCTATAGCAATAAATAATTGTCAAGCACAGTCTCTCAAGACCCTCTTTGCTTTGAAACTCACAGCATGGACCTACCTGCTAAATATAGATAGCTCCAAACAAGACCCTGTTTCCATATGTACAACATTTGAACAAGTTTACATTTATAGCACAATTACAGAAAGCATGTTCACAGAGTATCAAGGACTCATTGATCCAAGCTGTCTGTACAAGGGACCCAACTTTAGGAGTCTGGAGCCATCTTTGTTATCGACACGTGGCTCGACCCTCTCACTCCTTCTGCCACTATCTCAGCTTTCACATAGGGTCTCATGTGTCCAAAGATTTTAGTTTGCTTTTTTAATTTTTTTTTATTTTTTTTGCTGTACCATCTCAATTTTGTAAAACATGTGCTGTTTGTCAAAAAGGTAATGCTGGTAAAGCTGTTAAATTATCTCAAGTACAGATGCCAGATACCCCATTAATCACCTTGATGTCCATCATAAATGCCCCAACTGGAAAAGCAAAGTGATCCCCATTTGAGATCCTGTTTGGGGCATCCTGTGCAAGCTAACTTACAGTTTAACATTGACTTGTTAAATTCTTATTGCCAACATCTTATTGTGCCTTTATTGCATATCCCCAACATAGCTGAGAAAGAACTCCTTAACAGTAGATGGAAAGGCCCATATCAGGACCCCTAATCACTCTATAGCTGTCAAGCTAGAAGAAATCTCACAATTGTTACCCGGAAGGGTTGTGCAATTCAGGTGCAACCAGGTTACTTCTATGCCAGTAGCATAATAAACCACACTAACAAGGAGCTAGAATAGATGGTCTCACAAGTGTTACCCAGAGGGGTTGTCTCGCAATAGTTATCCAGAGAGGCTGCACCTCAAATTTAGAATAACATTCCTTATAAAATGAGTGAAACACTTGAATAGAGCTGAAAAACCTTAAAACAAGATCAACGTATCACACCATGCATCTGCTCGTAGACTTATGGTGTCTTTTCCGAAGCATTACAACAAAATGAGGTAGACATACGTACAGCCTCTTAACCTTACCCAACACTTACAAAAACACTACTTATGAAACAGTTTGACCTAAAGCTGCAAACAAACAGAATACAAACTTCAAACTCCTGGCCAAAGAGCAGAACCTGCACTTATAGTGTTTAGGTTCTAATGTAAAGGAGAAGTGTTCAGATATTGGCATTCACAGGGTTAGGCAAAAGTCCACAAAAACAGTGCCATAATCTTCTATCAGGAATGGGCTACTGGAGCAGGATTAACAAAGCAAGTTAAATAAGATGGAACCTCAGCCATGCCTCAAAACAATTCTATTGATAGACCAGATCACCATGCAAAGTCAATACTATCATATGAAATGGGCATATAGTTCATCCAGTTCTGTAACAGTAACAAGAGTGCACTCATGCACAATTGAATTAAAGGCTGCAGAATTGCCTTCATTGCAAACAATCAAATGAAAAAAAAAAAAAAAAAAAAAACTATCTCCACTATGTACATGGTACTCTCATTTCCAAGAGAGGCCAGCAAAGGTCTATATGTCGTTCTCAGAGTGTATCTGGAGAGATCTGTGTATAAATGAACAGGTTCCTCTTTATCTGGCCCAACACATAATTTGTCACATTTAATTTGTCATTTAACTTCAGTGTTTTTCAGGTTCCCCATGCAATGCACCCTGTCTACAGGCCTGCCTAAAATTGGTTAAAAGATACCCAGCATAGCGAGTGTGACATTTTCATCAATAGTAGCTTCAGAGAGGCTAGTCACAATAACGTTCTTGCTTCTAAGACTGTTCTCCAGAATATCTATGGCAGTCTAGAGTTCCACATAATTCATATTTTAAACAGTTATGCAGGGTCTCATATTGGAACATGTCTGTTGCAATATGAACAGGTATTGTTCCAAACCAGCCACTTGATCTACTACTTGGTGAACCACCAATTTACCAATCTGATAGCTTTCTTCCAAGCATTTTTGTAACAAACAATGTAACCCTCCAGATCCTGTTAGTGTTTACAAATGGTGTTTTATGTTCCAGTCCAGACCACCTCTTACCTACGAGGAGTAAGTTTTTAGCAACAACCCATCTGTTTATACTTTATATAAGGCTGGGATTGAAGCTTATAACAAACACATGTTGATCCATACCTTTATGATGAATTGGAACGTGACTGCTCAACATTAATCCCCCATCTCACTAACGCTCTTGTGGCTGAAAGGATGCAAACCCCCGCCGCCATGTTTCAAAATCTAGTAGAAAGCCTTCCCAGAAGAGTGGAGGATCTTCCAGCAGCGAAGGGAGGGTCTAACTCCATATTAATGCCCATAGTTTTGAAATGAGCTATTCAACAGACACATATGGATGTGATCTTCAGGTGTCCACATACTTTTGACTATATAATGTCTCCATTTTCAGTAGGATACAGAGGTAACATTATCATAATTACCTGTCAGTATGTCGGTGTTCCGTGCTGCTATGTTTTTCACCTTCACTATGCCCGATTCTGCAGCCTGGAAAACAAAGCAATTGATAGAATACAAATGACTAAATTGTTATGATTTTGTTACATTCTGAAGAAAACATTACAAGTGAGATAAATCAATACACTATTTAAACTTAACTTTAAAGTACTTCTATGCCCGAATTATTTTTTTGCCCAGCTTCCTCTATACTGTCAAAACAAAAATCATGTTACACAGATTACGTAATTGATTGTAAGCCCCATGCTTACAAGCATTATGCCCTCTAAGCAGTGCAATATTTGTTAAAAACTGAATGTGTTAGGTAAAGTTCAGTGTGCAAGGTTGTAGTAAATACTAAATTCAGAAAGGGAAGAATTTTAAATGGACTAAGCTTTTCAACTCAATTCAAGATTGTTTCGTTTAAAAAGGTACATTGCTGGATGAATGGCTCACCAATATATACCAATCTTGAGTATAGATAGTATACTGTTAGTAGGGTAATGATCCAATTGGATTACAATCAGACATTGTGCTCATTTCCGAGCCACACGCTGCAATATCGGGTCAACTGCCCAATATCGATGGCAGTATTGGAGTGCGTGCCCAGCATTACACAAAATCTTTGGTTATTTTTGCGTTATCACCTATCTTTTCAAAATGGTAACGCAAAGGAATCATGATGAAAGACAAATAATTGATCATTATATTGAAACCTAAAAGTTTTTTGCCAATCAAAATTGGGCAAGAATTGTTGCAAGACAACTGGGAGATCATGATTATCCGTTATTTTTAAGAAGAAATAAAAATGTAATGATCATTATAAGAATTGGTAGGCAATAAGCAAGTGGAGGTAAGGAAAGTTCACCAGAGAACTAATTTAATTGTACAGTCATGGCCAAAAGTTTTGAGAATGACACAAGTATTGGTTTCACAAAGTTTGCTGCTTCAGTGTTTTTACACCTTTTTGTCAGACGTTGTTATGGCATACTGAAGTAAAATAACAAACATGTCATAAGTGTCAAAGGCTTTTATTGACAACTACAGTAAGTTTATGCAGAGAGTCAATATTTGCAGTGTTGACCCTTCTTTTTGAAGACCTCTGAAATTTGCCCTGGCATACTGTCAATCAACTTCTGGGCCACATACTGACTGATGGCCGCACATTTTTGCCTAATCAATGCTTGGAGTTTGTCAGAATTTGTGTGTTTTTGTTTATCTACCCGCCTCTTGAGGATTGACCACAAGTTCTCAGTGGGATTAAGGTCTGGAGAGTTTCCTGGCCAAAGACCCAAAATTTCCATGTTTTGATACCCGAGCCACTTAGTTATCACTTTTTCCTTGATGGTGCTCCATCAAGGCTGGAAAAGGCATTGTTCATCACCAAACTATTCTTGGATGGTTGGGAGAAGTTGTTCTTGGAGGATGTTTTGGTACCATGCTTTATTCATGGTTGTGTTCTTAGGCAAAATTGTGAGTGAGCCCACTCCCTTGTCTGAGAAGCAATCCCACACATGAATGGTCTCAGGATGTTTTACTGTTGGCATGACACAGGACTGATGGTAGCGTTCACCTTTCCTTCTCTGGACAAGCGTTTTTCCAGATGCCCCTAACAATCTGAAAGGGGATTCATCAGAGAAAATGACTTTTCCCCAGTGCCCAGCAGTCCAATCCCTGTACCTTTTGCAGAATATCAGTCTGTCCCTGATGGTTTTTCCTGGAGAGGAGTGGCTTCTTTGCTGGCCTTCTTGACCCAAGGCCGTCCTACAAAAGTCTTTGCCTCACTGTGCGTGCAGATGCACTCACACCTGTCTGCTGCCATTCCTGAGCAAGCTCTGCATTGGTGGTGCCTCGATCCCGCAGCTGAATCCACTTTAGAAGACGGTCCTGGCTCTTGCTGGACATTCTTGGGCGCCCTGAAATAACTTCACAACTAGTTAACCTCTCGCCTTGAAGTTCTTGATGATCCGATAAATGGTTGATTTAGGAGCAATCTTACTAGCAGCAATATCCTTGCCTGTGAAGCCCTTTCTATGCAAAGCGATGATGACTGCACATGTTTCCTTACAGATAACCATTGTTAACAGAGAAAGAACAATGATTTCAAGCACCACCCTCCTTTTAAAGCGTCCAGTCTCTTATTCTAACTCAATCAGCATGACAGAGTGATCTCCAGCCTTGTCCTCATCAACACTCTCACCTGTGTTAACGAGAGAATCACTGACATGTTAGTGGCAGGACTGAATTGCAGTGAAAATGTTTTGGGGATAAAGTTCATTGTCATGGCAAAGAGGGACTTTGAAATTAATTGCAATTCATCTGATCATTCTTCATGACATTCTGTAGTATATGCAAATTGCCATCATGAAAACTGAGGCAGACTTTGTGAAAAATATTTGTGTCATTCTCAAAACTTTTGGCCATGACTGTAGACTAAACGGGGTCTACTATTTAGCAGTACACCACAAACAGGTCTTCTTGGTATAGTCAAAAATCTTCTTGCTATGATTTGAGATTGCTTTATATACCTATCCTATTACACTATGAAAGCCCTTGCCTTTATGTGGAAAAAGGATACTGGATAAGTGATTATAAATTCAGTGAATGGCGCTCTAGAGAACAACAAACTCACTTACCGACTCCCTGTAAAGTTTGCACAACCTGGCAGTAGTGATTAGATTGTCCCACAGCCTATTCTCCTCTGCTTACTCACATTTTGTCTCTGCAGTTGACTTTCTACTTATGTCTGATGAAAGTATGGTGTTTGTGTCCTATTTTTCTTGATTTTTTTTTTAACTTTTTAATGAATACCATCTAAATAAATAAATATTTAAAAAAAAATAATGTAGAAACAGATATTTAAAGAACCTTTACAGGGCGCCTGATTCATTAAGGATCTTAAATTAAAAAGTTTCTCATTTAGTAATAAATTAAATACTGACTGTTGTTTCATGTAGCACACAAATAACAACTTTAAATTTCAGTGTACAAATAAGCTATCAAGTAATTGTGTGCTACATGAAAAAACAGTCGGTATTTAACTTATGTGCAAAACAGAAAACTAAATGAGAAACTTTTTAATTGAAGATCCTTAATGAATCAGGCCCAGGGTGTGGAACTGGAAATACATGCTGTTCCCTCTGAGGATTCAGTGGTGATTCATCCCAGCAAATGGTCTACTTTATTCATTATTCAATAATGTGCCAACTTTGAAATATTGTGTATAAAATAACACCAAATATATATTATATTGGCTGCAGTGCATTTGGCAAACCCAAATCCCACAAATCCAAATTTTTCTGAGCTACAAACAGCTGAAATGTAACAGCATATAAAAGAAACGTGGATAACACAGATAAAGAGATAAACAGAGAAGGACATGGAAATATAGAACATCTTTCTCAAAGTTCTTCCAGCTAAGCTGATCAAAAAGTCAATTCAAGCAAGACCAAGCTTTCCATGGCAACAAACTTAAAATGCTATCAGCATGGGAGTTTCTTGAATGTGGCATGAGCAGATGAATTGGGACGCTTGTTCTCTTATTCAAACATACAGAGTGATGCCAAAAAAAAAAAATCATAAGAAGCTTGAATTATTTTTACCAGCTTCTTCAAGTATACAGCAATGGTCTGCACAACCTCACATAAACGGCTCATAAATACTCTGCCAGGATGTCATCTCCATAATAATATTCACATTAGCATTTGAATTATTTTTACATATTTATTTTAAAAGTTCATTAGTACACAATTAAAAGCAACAGCTCTAACTTCAAGTCACAGGGGGAGACCATTTTACCACTTCAAAACAATGGGATTCAAACCTATAATATATGGTCTGCAATGCCCCCCCAACATTAATAAAAAGCAAGCAATAACGTTTTCCAGAGCTATATTTGCATTTTAAAGAGAAAATAAAACTTTAATATTCTCTGTGGTCTAACCATCTCCAAACCCCCCATATGCTATTTAGGCAGTTGTTTAGTAGGTGAAATAATTAAAAAGTAGCTTAACCTAAAATCACAACTTCATGCAATATGATAAAGCATTTTGAAAGTCTTAGGGGCATATTCAATTCTCTGCATTTTCCGCCGCTGAAAAACTTACCGTTATTACGGTAATAGTAAGCTGGATTTCAGCTCCCAGCTCCCTGATCCACGAGCTGAAATCCAGCGAGAAAAGTACCATAATACCGGTATTTACGCACACTATTACCCTAATAAGGCGTGCGGCGCGTTAAATTTGGCTGTAACGCCAACAATTGAATATGCCCCTTACAATGCAACTTGAATGTTTCTTTACCATGGCACAAGCTAAGGCCCGGCTAGATTAACAATTTTATTGCATCATGATCGAAACAAAATGCGCCGCAAGATAAACTCAATCTCAAAGGTTGTGTTCTACTGGGATAATCAATGTACAATGTATATAAAGTAACTGGAGTGTTTATACTTCATTAAATATTTCCATCATTCTCTCTTTCATTCACCTGCAAGTGGTTACAAGTTAAGAGGGAGGTCCCTGTCCATCTGAGCTAGCAGTGTTTGAGTAACAGCCAGGAAGACTTGCTTTGCACAACGTTACTGTGGATTGGTTGATTCATATATAGAAGCAGGGCCTGGAAAGTCACCACAAAGCAAAATGACTGCATTCTGATATTTTTGACCTGTATGTGATCCCATTTGGACAGTCCTAAAGGTGTGGAAGTAACTTTAGCTTTCGCTAAGGAAGTGGGCATGGAGTAGTTTAATTTTTAAACACAGCTGCAGTGGAATGTCTAGGTAGCACCAAAGACTGTAATTGTATCTTCATGGTTCATACTTACAAATGTCAATTTCATTTTTTGAGACAAGTGATCCTTTCAAGAGTCTACATACTTTTGTGGGGTGTTCAGAACCATGACGTATATTTTATTTATGACCTGCACTATTTATTCACTGTCCTCCGGTGCGGTTTGTAAAGTGGTAAATGAAACCATTTCAACCCTTAAGATATTTGCTTTGTTTTGCATTGTATAGAACAATATTTTCTATCTTACTGCAATCTTTTGTATGGTTTCGGCCACTGAATGAACAAAAAAAATAATATGATCTCTGGGTGTTGATGACAGGAAATATAATGAACATAACATTTTCAACTCCCACACATGACGAACCATTCTAAAATATATTTGGTCCTAACCTCCGAAAATGTTTACAACTATATGTATGTACACACACTATAAATACATATATATTCATATTTAAGAGGCCCTTTAATAATTAAATTAACAATAACTACCAGTAGATTTCTTGTTTTGGGCTGATAAAATCAAGAATAAATGACATAGTATTTATTACCTGGCATCAATTTTCTTCTGGGTTATGACTGTGCCAAGCATTTATAAAAAGTCTAAAGTGGACAACACAAATGGCGATTTGGTCATGCAATTTCAATGTTTTACACCAAATTGATCCAAAAAAAAAAGTGGGTATGCCCAAAGAAATTATTCAATCCATTCAAAAGTGGACTAAAGATCTTGCTGTCCAAACACTGCATAAACCCCGTCATTAGGGCGACAGTAACATTGACCTCAACACAAGTAGCACACTGACAATTTGGCCTATACCGGTGTGATCAAGTGGACACAGACAAAGCAACAACTAATGCAGTGGTTCCCAAACTTTTGCAGTTCGCGGCACCCTTAGAGTCTCCAAATTTTTTCAAGGCACCCCTCCAAAATAATTATTGAGCAGTCCTGTTTCAGAAGTAGTTGGGTCAAAAAATTGTAATAAGTATTTAGGTCAGGACAGAAATACTTATTTAGTTGTATGCAAAAATGCCCCCTCTGCATCCAGACACTCTGCCCTCAGGCACTCTGCCCCCTCCTCTGCTCTCTGTCACGCTGTCCCCCCTCCTCTGCCCCTCTCACGCTGTGTCCCCCTCCGCTGGCCCCTCTCACGCTGTGTCCCCCTCCGCTGGCCCCTCTCACGCTGTGTCCCCCTCCGCTGGCCCCTCTCACGCTGTGTCCCCCTCCGCTGGCCCCTCTCACGCTGTGTCCCACTCCGCTGGCCCCTCTCACTCTGTGTCCCCCTCCGCTGGCCCCTCTCACGCTGTGTCCCCCTCCGCTGGCCCCTCTCACGCTGTGTCCCCCTCCGCTGGCCCCTCTCACGCTGTGTCCCTCTCACGCTGTGTCCCCCTCCGCTGGCTCCTCTGTCCCCATCCTCTGCCCCTCTGTCCCCATCCTCTGCCCCTCTGTCCCCATCCTCTGCTCTGCCCCGCTGTCACCATCCTCTGCTCTCTGTCCCCCCTTCTCTGACCCGCTGTCACCATCCTCTGCTCTCTGTCCCCCCTTCTCTGCTCGCTGTCACCATCCTCTGCTCTCTGTCCCCCCTTCTCTGCTCGCTGTCACCATCCTCTGCTCTCTGTCCCCCCTTCTCTGCACCGCTGTCACCATCCTCTGCTCTGTCCCCCCTTCTCTGCCCGCTGTCACCATCCTCTGCTCTGTCCCCCCTTCTCTGCACCGCTGTCACCATCCTCTGCTCTGTCCCCCCTTCTCTGCCCGCTGTCACCATCCTCTGCTCTGTCCCCCCTTCTCTGCCCGCTGTCACCATCCTCTGCTCTGTCCCCCCTTCTCTGCACCGCTGTCCCCCCTTCTCTGCCCGCTGTCACCATCCTCTGCTCTCTGTCCCCCCTTCTTTGCCCCGCGCCAGCCATAAAAAACAGAAAGAACACAGAAACTTACCAATCTGCCGGGCGCCGGGACCCAGCAGCCTCCTCTCTCTGCTGGGTCCCGGCGCCCGGCGGATTGGTAAGTTTCTGTGTTCTTTCTTTATTTTATGTCTGGCCCGCGGCACCCCAGTGACAGCGCCGCGGCACCCCTGGGAGCCGCGGCGCACAGTTTGGGAACCGCCAAACTAATGTAATAAAATGGCAAAACGTTCCCCTTACTGATCTAAATCTGCACAGCAGAATGAATAGCACAGTAGCTGGGCTGATTAGCAAAGTGGACACTCTCCCAGATGAACAATGTTAAGAGGGAAAATTATTTGTGTGTAGTTAACGAAAAATACTGCTGAAGGACATCATTTAATTTGGTGCTTCAGCTCATGAATATTTTATAATTATCTTGTTTTAACATTTTAATTGCTTAATGCTTTTTGTTCCAACATTTTAGGATAAAAAAAAAATCTTGTATAAAATGTGTGCTCTTCCACTTCTTACCACCAATCACTTAACCAGCCTCACTTGCTATAACTACAGTTTTAGGATTAATTTACGCTGAGCAAACTGAGAAATGATGCTGTGACATGGATCATTAATCCCTATGACATCTGCTCCTGGATGTTCATAGTGAAAAACAGCTAAAATTCAAATGCTGAAAAATTTAGGCATGCATTCAAAAAGCCAAGTGTGTGAATGATTCCTAACAAGATAAGGCATATAGGATGACTGACAGCCCTGGAAGTCTCATGATGCTTGTGTCTGCCCTATGCAGCAGGATTTCTGCTGGTTTCTTGAACCTGACAAATGAAGTGCACACACTGCTGTACACACCAAGAAGTAATCTGCAGGTGGAAGGACCAGGGGATTTCTGTGATAGAATTAAGCTGCAGATGTATAATGCAGGGCACTGGGAATAACACTAGGCTAACTCATAGCAGAAACAGAGAGGATTCATGATAATGTAACCAGTATACTGACAGACCATTAAGAAGCTACCTTGGAGGTGCCAATTACAGCCCCCCCCCCCACCTCTATTGACATAATTTATAATTATTCACTGACTAAGTAGATATATAAAAGGTGACACCATCCATTTACACAACAAGAGCTACTAATAACATTTATTTCAGTTGCTTACTGATAATTTTATATTATGCTGGGAGATTGACTATCTCTAATAAATGTATTCAGTCTTACCTACAAGCCTGAGAAGGTCACTCCCCAGGGATCTTCAGATTAATTTGACTTTGTACTGTGAATACCGCCACAATGTGTTTATAAAATCAGATTTCTCAACACTGCTGGTTTCCCAAATAAAAAAAAAATGCAAAAGAAAATATCCTTAGTGCTGCTAAATTGAGATAATCACATCACTACTTGTGCAAACATTACTGAGATCTGTATTAAAACGCAGCATATTTAGATAAATATTTTCTTTTGAATTCTGAAAGTTGAATTTCTCTTTTATTCTATAACAACCCAATGTATTATTATTATACAAGTGGCTGCTACTCGATATAGTGTTCATGAATTTCAACCTCCATAGTCCCAAAAGTCAGGAGAAGAAGCGTGCCTGAATGAGGTTTGTCACTGTCAGGAACACAGAGTATGTCAGCCACACCACTGATTAGGGATTTAACCCTTGTTGTGTCGCCACACTAAGAATAAAGTGAATATATATGGCAATGGAGAACGATATATCGGGGACAACAATCACAATATGAGGTATGCCTGGGACTTCATATTTCGGTTATTTTGAATAATAATAATTAGTCATATATATTCACCTAATGTCATATATTGCTACATACCTTTGACCAATCAGAATATAACGAGATGTGACCCAAAGAGGGCCCCAAAACTACTAACACCCAACACATATTTATCAAAGAATTATGAAGCATGCCACCCTAAAACAAAACTTAATTGCATACACTGCAATGTACCTGTGTCTGAGCAGTATTCTGTGAACTTCAATAAGATGTCCCAAATTTACTGTCTGCATTTATATTTCTTTAATTAGCAAATAATTATATGCAACACACTAAAACAGTACTTTGTGACATATACCCAAGTGCACTCCTAACAAAGTAAAATCCAATTATATGAAAATCAAGACAATATTTAGAAGATGTGGCCCACAAAAGATGCTCCAGTCACTAAGGGGCTATAAATGTCGAAACTAGATAGGATAGAAAAAGGGGTAAAAAGCAGTAACACAACTTACAGAGCAATTAAAGACACAATTTGACATTAATATAGAGCAAAGGATTTGTGCTACGTGCTGAATAACATACATGAAATAACTGGAACTCTTCAGCATGGTAGGAAGGTGTTTCTCCAATTAAACACACAGGCAGTGACTGATAGCTAGGCAGACTTGCTGAGAAATGCACTGTGTGGATTGATTGATTCATGCACAGGGGCAGAACCATTGATCTCACATGTCTACATAATCTGACTTTCATTTTTAACATAGCTTATATGGAATTTAGAAATGCAAGGCTTACATAATGTATCTTTAATTAGAAGGTTCATAGCTAAATTTTAAAATAAAAAGTTTAGGTAATCATATCAAAACAAACAAATCTTATTAACCATAACATTTATGTCCCGGTACTCTGGAAAGGGGTAAGCCTTTTGTGAGTGCGTTGCTCAAAAACTGTGACTTTCGTCAATTAGTGACATACACTGCAGTGTACACAGAAGAATCCAGCGACATGCACGTCAAGGCATTAGGCGCAATGCAACACCCAAAAGACACTATAATATTTATTTCATTAGCAAATAACAGTTTGCCATGTCATTTAGCAATATACACCACAGTATAGCTCTGACCAAGAATAATCATCCGATTCTAAAAAGGTAACATATAGGGAATGTGACTTACAAAATACATTCTACATTCTAACTCTCAAAAGGGGCTTAACATAGGAAAAACAAACACATTTTCGGTAGAGAAATATTTTATACTTTATGTCTATTTATTCACCAGCAATATTGCATTGCAAGTACTCTAATTACAGTTGGCAAGTACAAATAGTTTTATTAAACAGAATAGTTTTGCATGACAAATATATCGCTGCTGAATGTGTCTGGAAGAACAAATGAAACACGCAAGTAGTAAGTAGAAGCCTAGTCACTGAGCAAAGGTACACTGACATTTCACAAAATGCAAATATGAAATTTGTACATGTAGCCTGTCATTAACAAACCAAACTCAACCATGTTTATAATTGTCCATCTAATGCATGGATCAGAAAGAAACACTGGCAAGTGCAACGGAATACACAGCAACTTGGAATGACTGTGAATTTACAGAATTTGAACTCATCATAATGCATTTAAAAGCAAATTAAATTATATTCTTGTTTTCTAATTGTCTAGTATACAAATAAAACGATTAATGTATTAAAATTGTTGTTGCAGAACCTTTCTTAGCTTTCATAAAGATGGTACTAGTTTTGCTTGCAGAATTTATCTTGCTTGGCTAGAAAGAAAATACTTTTGTTCCATTATTTCCTACCCAAAGTCTACTTGAAAATCATTTTCACATGTATTAGTCACCTCAAAATAAAACAGCTATTGCGATTATAAGGGCTGTGATCAGGTCCAGGATAAAAAAGACAAGCCCCTAACTATGTTCCTACTTTGCATAGACAGATAACATAAAGCTTGCGCCTATCATATGTAATAGGCATTATCAAATAAATTGTAGGAAAGTACATTAAATATTATGAAGTTTTATTACTGGTCACGGAATATAAACTATTAAATCCTCATCTGAGACCAAATTATTTTCTTTAGCTGAAAACCACAGAAAAAGATGTAGAATATATATTAAACTATCTTTGAATTTATCCATGGTCTGAATGCTTGCAGTGCAAAATAACTGTAATGAAAAACTGAGCAAGTTCAGCAAGCAAATTAAAGAAAATGTAAACTAATCAGACACTAGAAACAAAAGTGCATAATTTTATTAAGCATACAATAGGTATTAATTAATGTAGCTATTCACCCTTATAATAATAATTGTACAGCACTGCATAATATGATTGGCGCTATGTAAATAAACAGAGGATATGTAGTCACTGGCCCATTGGAGCTTACAGGCTAATTTCCCTACCACCCACACACACACACTCAGACTAGGGTCCATTTTGTCAGAAGCCAATTAACCTACCAGTATGTTTTTTGGAGTGTGGAAGAAAACCGGAGCATCCAGAGGAAACCGACACAAACACGGGACAACATGCAAACTCCAAACAGATAGAGAATCAAATTTATAATGCTGGTGCTGTGTTTCAGCAATGTTAACCACTGTGCTATCCTCACGTTTTCAAGATGATTGTGTGGCATAATCGCTAAATGATCAGATCTGTGAGAAATTCGGTCAAACAAGTGAAAACACAAATTGCACAGATCCAATATCTGTGGCCCATAACTGAAGAACACATCTGCAGTTTGTACCAGACTTCCTGTTTTCATCAGTTATAACATTTCCCCCCTGTTAGATCAGAGTTAACCACTTTTTGATCTGCGAGGTTGGGGCCATAGACTGTACAATGATTAAACAGATTAGACAAAAATTCAAAAAGCAATATAATTGGCAGTGATTAAACAATAGAAGTGACATTAAGCTTATGTGTGTAACACAGGACTTCCAAGTGCAGGCATAATTGTAATAAAATCATTAAAGCACATGTGTCAACGCATATACATATTCTGCTTTTACTAATTACTGAATATATGAATTAATCTATTGTAACTGTATGAATTCATTATTCTATAACATCATTCCTCAATTGTAAAGCGCTACAGAACTTGCTGGTGCTATATAAATAAATGATGACGATGATGAGCATTGGTTTTTATTGGAGCAATTTAAGTTAAAAAAAAAAAAGGGTGTACAAAAGAGAAAAAGGAGAGGGAAGATGTAAATAGTGGGGATCAGACAATACAGGATGTTCGAAAGACCGAATTCTAAATCACATTTAGAACCATAAACTCACTGACAAACCACTACTAACACAATAAAAATAGTGAAAGATGACGAGGAGATTCAGACAAGCTGCTAAGGGGTTGGTAGGTCACGGAATCTGGTGGATGGAGAAACAGGGAACCCTCTCAGTCTGCAACAAACTCATGCTAAGCATTCCATTTAACCAGAGGGGAGGAGGCTGCCATGGAATAAGGGACTTCTGTCATCTCCATTACAAAACTAAACTGAATTTTACTGACAATTTTTTTATTTTTTGGGATAGCGGGAGATGGGATTTTTCCATAGTTGGGCTATCGCCGCTCTGGCAGCAATTACAATATGTCCCCATATGTACCTATAATATTCAGGATCTGAGCCAGGAATAGGTGGAAGAAAACCAGCAGTAGGGAAGGGGAATAGACATATCTTGGTGCCTGTAAGCCAAGGCAAGATCTCTTTCATTAACGGCTGAATAAGAAGACAAGTTCAAAATACATGGAAAACATCTCCCACTACTCCACAGTTGCGCCAGCAGAACTTGGACTGTGTAGGCTACATAGCAGGTCTGGCCAACCTGCGGCTCACCAGATGACTTGAAACTACAATTCCCATGATGCCCTGCAAGATATCGGCTAGTTATCTACTAGCAAAGCATGCAGGCACATGGAGTTTTACAACACCTGGAGAGCCACAGGTTGGTCAGACCTGCTTTATAGTGTGCAACCTAGTTGATATAAGGTACAGTCTACAAAATAACTTTAACATCATGAATACATTATTCTTAAAAACTCTCAGACATTAGAGGGATAAGTGAATGATTGATAATTCTTAGACCAATGTTGCGATTAACATAGATTAGCTAAGACATTTATGAATAAGGCTAGAAATAGACTGACTATTGTTCTTTGTTCTACCAGAATATATAAGCAATACATCTTTAAAAAGCAAAGTTTAGTCCTCCAAATTAACATCGCTATGGAACCCAAACACTTCTTCTGCCATTGGGAGTCTCCGCAGCCACTCACCACCAAAATAAACTGATTAGGCACATAATCTCAGCCACTATCTGCCAAATTGTGACAGTCTGGAAACAACTCGCCCCCCCCCCACCCTCTATTGTAACCAGAATCTGGTACATACATCGGATGAAATTTATGACCAGCATACTTAACAACTGCTCTACATCATTAAACAAGGTTAGTTTGTAATTATATATATATATATATATATATATATATATATATTGTATATATACACACACATTTATTTATAATTAGCAAGAGTACTCCTGCCTTATACTGTCTAAAGTTAGTGTTGTATTGCATAATGAGTGCAGGGTGACCAGATTCTTTGGAATCTCTCGTTTGCAAGACCAAACAAACTGCCACAGTCTGGTGTGAAGACTGTGAAGAAGTGAAGTGAATTCCAGAACTTGGGCAGATTAGATTCTCGCAATTATCCAGACATTAGTTTTATGACCTGATGCATTACTGAAACACAGAAGTTAAGATTTAGCATGTGCACTATGGTAAAAATGATATACAATCAAAAATGTAAATATATACCGATCAGCTACAACATTGAAACCACTGACAAGAGAAGTGAATAATATTGCTTATCTTGTTAGAATGGCACTGTCAAGGGGTGGGATACATTAAGCAGCAAGTTAACAGTCAGTTCTTGGTGTTGATGTGTGGGAAGCAGGAAAAATGGGTAATAATATGGATCAGAGCCACATCTGTCAAGGGCCAAATTGTGATAGCTACGACTACGTCGAAACATCTAAAAAAAAAAACAGCAGGTCTTGTGGGGTGTTCCTGGTACCTACCAAAAGTGGCCAAAGGACGAACAACCATTGAAACCAGTGACAGGGTCATGGGCGCCGAAGGCTCATTGATGTGTGCGGGGAGTGAAGGCTAGCCTGTCTGGTGCAAACCCACAAAAGAGCTACCATAGCAAAAGTTGCTGAAAAAAGTTAATGCTGGCTATGATAGAAACGTAGATTCTAACACCGCACTAAGAAGAGTCATTAATCCCTTATTTTACTTTGATAGAATAGAACTAATTTGCATAATTCTTCTTTATGAAGGTAGGTGCACCCACACATATTAAATTTCAAAAAAGAGAAGAAAGTGTGTGTGTGTGTATATATATATATATATATATATATATATATCTATATCTATAATATAAAATCTTAGTGGCGTGTGTTAGTCTGTGTGTGAAAAAAACAAAAAAAGCTGCAGCGCCACCTGCTGGGCGGAGTTATACACTGACCTACTAAATTCTTAGCATTATCTAATACAGGGTTGTCCAACCCGCGGCCCAGCGCGACTGTAAATGTGGCCCAGTGGTTGTGGCAAGGGGGCAGCGCTGTTAATGAAAAAAATATCCTGCAAATAAAAAAAAGAAAATACTTACCTTGCGGTCACGTCAGCTGGCGCTCGGGCTCCCTCCCTGGTCTCCTCCTCCGTGCGGTGCTCGCAGTGAATGTCGGGGGTGATGTCATCACACCCGACATCCATTGCGTAGCGCAGCACAGAGGAGTCACCCGCGCGAACTATCAGCAGCAGTGAAAGATTATCCAGTATCTTATTGTTGTTACTCTGAATTTGGACTTTCTGCACCATGCAATTATGAACTAGTTGTGTTCTGTGTATGTATCTAATATAAATATTAAGAGATGATTGTATTTTTAATATTTTAAACCATTTTAAATGTGCAGTGCTGAGTAGGGTGAAATTATCACCCACTGTTACCCTCATCGGAGGCTGCTCCATGAGCCATTTTTCCCGCCACAGTATCTTTAAATCTCTGTAGATTTCTATTAGTCCTCCTGATGCTACCTATATCGGTGACCATTTCAAAATTATCAATAAAAAAAATGATTCATGGGTGCAGAAAGAGAGGAAAAAAAAGGTTTTGGCATTTAATTCCCCAAACCCCACTAAGGGGCAGATGCAGGTAAGTTAAATTGCAGCTGGTAATGGTACTACTGCTTTAATCATGATTCTGCAACAGGTTTCCTAACTCTTACTAACTTCATTTCCAAGTAAGTTTAATATGTTAACTATGTTTTCTATGTTTTTTTGGGATGATCAGCTATCGTTAGTGTTAGTGTATTTTATGTGCGGCCCAAACCAACTCGTCGTCCTCCAATGTGGCCCAGGGAAGCTAAAAGGTTGGACACCCCTGATCTAATATATAAAAGTAAAAGCCTAGCGGCGTGTGTTAGTGTGTGTGTGTGTGTGTGTGTGGGAAAAACTATTTTCTCAGAAAAGGCTCATCCAATCGACCTTAAATTTGGTATACTGACATTATTTGACAAAAAAATTAGAATAGTTAAGTCAGTTAACTTCCATCATCCCCCTTCCCCCCGTGGGAGGGGTAGTAAAGGCTAAATTTACGAGTTGAGGGGTCAAACTCATTTTCGTGAGGTAATTTTACCTCATGAACACACATTAAAAAGGGCGCTTGCGTCGGGAAGTAACGATCTTCCCCTGAGGAGGCCTGGGCTAGGCCCAAATGCATGACAAGAACCTTTTTAAGACCTTAAGTATCTTGATTTGACTAGAATGCATGAGTATCATGCACGGGTTAACATTATATATATATATATATATACACACACACACCAGGCACTCAATGACTTTATTTATACAGTATTAGATAACATATGCATTACGCTTTAATAAAGCATTTTCTTCTCTTTTTGCTCTTTTACAATAGAAATGTGTCAGAAGACAGTGCTACACAAGATCACCCCTTACACCAAAAAGCTGTCTTGTCCTCTAAGAGGCTACCTTCTGTACCACCCCAATGGCTGAATTGTATATGTACAAGTATGGCTTTAGCTAAAGAATTTGTATTTTTTTGCTTTTCCACTTGTATCCAGGGGGTAAAAAAGCAATACTGATGCAGAGAATAAAATGGTCATAATGGAACTAATTAATTTGAGACATATAAATATGTAATCAAAAGTATTCACAGAAAACTGAATTAAGCACCAAAATAATTCAATTTGGTAAAAGATGTCACTCTAAACAACATTGCCATATTATCATTGTGAGTAAAAAAAGTTAAAATCTTATAGTCAATTATATTTATGTAAAATTATCCATGGCCAATGTAAGAGCTGTGGTATACAACTGCACCCTGCAGTGCTTCAAGCCATGCCTTGTAAGGAAAGTTGCCCTGTGACAAACTACATATACTTTCTACCTTTATTATTCATTTGGAAAATTTGATGAAATTTTGAATTTCCAAACCCGACCGCGCAGCTCAGAAAAATACATTCGCACTTTTTTAAATACATAATACTAAAGCTGCCCTACAATATACACATTATATTTTATTAATCTACTCTGCAGACGTTTTTCCCAAGGGTTTGCAGATTCTGTAATACAGTATAACCCAAAGAGCTACCATGTCTCCGCTATGGGTAGGAGGAGTTTAGTAACATGCAGGTGGTACTGCAGCTTTAAAAAAACATTTTTAACTATTGTACATTTCACTAGAATAGGAATATTTGCTTGTGATGCTTTTTATTTTTCTCATCTTAGTTTAATCCCATTTTCTTTAAACAGTAACAAATAAAAAACTGTTACTAAATATTGTATATCAATGATTTAAAAACAAAACAGCAAGTTTTTAGCTCTTATTATGACATGATGGGAGAGACAGAGAATGTGCCACATAGTTTAAGTATCAACAGCAAATGGAATGGGAGGCTTTACATTTGAAGTATGTGACAAGGAGGCTAGCAGCAAGTGGAACAGGGTTCTTTAAGATGTAAACAATCTACAAGGTTCTGGATCAGAAGCAAGATGGAAAGTGTGAACAGTGTTGAAAGCAATTCACAGTGGAGGCCAGGACTCTGACGTGGGAGCAATTGACAAGCAGAGAGCTTTCAATAATGTTGGTGGCTCTGTGCTCAGATAAACTGACAAGGATAGGTCCTGTGATAAGTGAGCAAAAGGGATCAAAGCTCAGAGAAAATGAAAGAGGATCTGGATTGGAAGTGACAATATAACAGAGGGTGAGTGACTTTATCCCCAAATATAGCATTAAAATCTGCAGAATAACCCAATATGTAAACAAAAGTACTAAATAGCAAAATACACCTTTTATGATTTTGTGGTTAGTAACTTTTAAAATAATGTGTGACATTACAGTACTTGTGATACTTTTATGTGGGGTCCATTCTCTTCTTCAGGTCACAAATACTACATTATTTTGATGTAAATATTACTAGAGTGTTATACATGTTCACACAATTAACTTTAACGCAAGTGTTTTATAAATTTGTCTCTTTGCTTTTTGTACAGAACGCACATGGAAGGGAACTGGAGAGAAATTATTACAGGCATAGGATCATGGTATAATGGATTGTGTGAATATGACCAATCTGCCAGCATAGCGTTGAATAAACCTTAAACAAGGGGCCTGGGGCTGCCAGCCAGGCTCAAGGGGTCCACAGCTGCATGAAGAATAAGGGGAGAGTGGAAACCAGGTTGCCAATGGGACACAATAGACTGATGTATGAAGGGTGGACTGGACAAGTAGTAAATGTAAATATATATATATATATATATATATATATATATATATATATATATAATTATTGCTATTAAACTAATAGACACATTACCTCTTTCACAGGAGGGAACTTCTTCTTGCACTCCATGGAAAGGCCACGCAGGTCACTCTGCATGTTCTCCAGCAGCTTTTTAATGGCCTCGGGACTGCTGGTGGAAGACATTTTTCCAGGTGGCGATCTCACTGCCACAATAGAGAAACGGGAATAGGAGCTGAGCGCCGGTTGCAGTGCAGCCAGCCACCCTTCCGCTAAGCCCACCTAAAGGCTGCCTATAACATGTCCCCGACCCAGTGCAGAGCTGTCAGCCCCTCCGCTCGGCCATCAGCCGAACTCCCAGAATACCTCACTCTCCGCACTGACACGTAACAGCCGCTTCCGTAAACACAGGAGGCGAGACTGTGTGCGCATGCGCGAAGCATCAGCTAGACATCAATACATCATCTGATGTAAGTAGCCCAGCACCAGTGTCACTGACAGCCAGACCGCTGTCACTGTCACTCCCAACACTGTCCTGTCTATTTTATAGTCTCTTGTGACAGAGTTGTAAAAAAAATTTAATTCATGAATGGAATACATGATTCACTCATGAAAGTACGAGTGAATGTTCAAATGAAACTGAATCATTTTAAATTACAATTCTTACTACATTTTTTCTCATGCAATATCCTTATGAGTGATCTTGAATAGTTGTAGCCATAAATATAAAGGTATCTTTCTTAAATCATTTATAAATTTGATGCTTGGAAAAAGCACCAACATTTGAATTTAAATGTCAAGGACACTGGTGCCTGGCAGGAGCATTTAGCTTGTCACTTGCAGTTCTCTGCTGAAGATGGACTACTATGCCCATGATGGAAAGCTTACTACACATGGTAACAAATGAGTTGGTTTGCATTTTAAATATGCTTCTTCAATAAATATTAGTTTATAAAGTCCAGAAAATAAGAACGCAGATTTTAAAAACCGGTGGTAATCGTTAAAACGAAACGATTACCACAATGCCGACACCGGAACACCTACAAATAAAAAACGAATTTAGGAAAAACCGATATAAATATAAACAGACTTCGCAACTTCTATTAATGCTAATTTAAAGCGGCAATGTCGGGACCCCGCTGGTTAAGTGTTTAAACACTTAACCCGATATTGCCGCTTTAAATTAACATTAATAGAAGTTGCGATGACGTCAAAGTGTAATGCCAGAGAGTTCTTCATTCGGAACGCCATCGGAGATGTTCAGCGTAGAGTTTTCAGGTAAGCCTATTTATATTTAAATCTGTTTTTACTAAATTCAGTTTTTATTTGTAGGTCTCTTCGGTGTCAGAATTTTCAGGATCAAAAAACCTTACCCAACCCGTAAAAACTGCAATCAGTATACAGGATTAGAGAAATTATACATGCAGTACTGAAAGATAGTGACATTTCCAAGGAAAAATCTTTAAAATCTAGGACAATCCATAGAAGAGGCAGTTGGCAACTAAGATCTTTTAAAGTAATAAAGAAAATGTATGAAACCCACCTGCCCCAAGCCTAACGTGTTATAAAGTGCCTCAAAGCTGAGGAAAGTGTCCGGATGATACAAAACCAAAGGGTTATATTGTTATTTATTTTAACCAACTTGGCTACTTTTAATACCTCTCTTCCCAGTGATGTGATGGGGAAATATGAAAAAAAGAGGTTGGTGTGAGTTGCTGACATCACTTAAGACATCAAGTGGGCAGGGCAAACCATGGCGCTAATTTCTTTTTCTTTAAACTGCTTGTATGATTTCTGTGCATTTAAAGCATGTCACCACACTTGCAAATGACCATTCCTCTTTATGGGAGCAAATTATTTACATTTCAACTAGGGGTTAATGAGAGGTTTCACCAGCATTGTGCCATTCATGTCAAGGCCCATTCATTACAATGGCCTTTCCATTTCAATGGAGATGTGCGCTACACGTAGAAACTCCATGTAAATGAATAGAAATTGAAATGAATGAGCCATTGACATTAGCAGATTCAATAAAAATATCTTTTTTGGCTTACAAATAAAGAATATCTCCCACTAGAATGCAATAAGAAGATGCATTGTATTATAAATAAAGAACATTGCCCAATAAATTACAAGATTAGGAACTCATTGGATTATAAATTAAAACCATTTCCCATTGAATTACAAATAAAGAACATTTCATATGGATTACAAATTACGAAAATCCCCCTGGTTTACAAGTAAAGAAGATCAAATCGTAAAAATTTATAATAAATATATTATAAATAAATAATTTTATTTAACCATTTTACCGTATTGTATGTGTTTTCTTTACATATTTTAGCAATAGTGTCTTATAGGCTCCTTACCAGGGGAAACGTGCTGGTGATTAAACAGGAACTCGCCAAAGATTGAACAGAAAAGAAAGCAAACTGTTTGAGTTATCTGGCCAATGTTAACATAACAGGAGACACAATACAAGTATTAAATATGAGGGTATTCATGATTTATTGTTTAGAGGGGCAAAAATGATTATTAATTATGTTACGGGGCCAATTATTTTATGAATAAATTAGTGAGACAAATTTCATTAATGATTATAAGCAATGGAATTTTTATTTTATTTTATTTTACAGTGGCTTACTATTTTATTACCATGAGCACAAGTGCATTGAGCACAAGTGCATGCTGCCGGGGGTTGTCTTACAAAACAATGAAAAGACAGTCTACAGTGCTCTAGTTGTGAATATCACTGGCTGGTGGGTGAGGGACTGAGTGGGTCTGCTTTGTGGTAACCACCAGAGATTTGAGATCTGTCGTGGCACTGTCAAGTCAGCATCAGTCTTAGAAACTGACAGAGTGCTATTTGAACCTCTCCGTCTCCTGGTTATTAATGCCTAGAAAATAACCTTTTGTGCTACTGTGGTGTTTCTCCAGAATGACAGTGTTTTTTGTGGGAGGAGAATGTTTGTTAAAAATAGTTTCAGTGGAGTTATCATTTATTGACCAAAAAGGCCTAATTTATAGTTAAACGTAACAATTCGCTGACACCATACACACAAAAATTTGTCTGCACATTTGCATTTTCATATCTGTGTTTAAAGTTGCATATTTCTTAAGATACGTACCTAAAATAGTGAGTGTAGCCAAGACCAGAACAAAGGTATCCCAGCATTATCATCATATTATGTCTGGTGTATTGATGTGTCCAGATAAAAGAAAAAAGGTAGACATCGTAATGAGCTTAACAAAACGTAGCGAGAACAGCACTAGTGAACTATATATATAGTTCACCAATAAGACATATAAGCCAGAATTGTTAGTGGTGTCACAATAAAAACATATGATAAGACTAGTGAAATATAAGCCATGGTGTGAAAATGGTTTTGTCCCCTTCTTGATTTCTTCTATTCTTGCATATTTGCCACATTTAATTGTTTCAGATCTTTAAACAAAATTGAACATAAGACAAAGACAAATTAAGTAAACACAAAATACAGTTTGTAACTGGTCATTTTAATTATTGAAGAAAAACGTTATCTAACACCTTTATAATCCATGTGAAAAATTAATTGTACCAACAAACTTAATTACTGGTTGTGCCACCTTTAGCAGATACAACTGCAACCAAACACTTCAGATAATTGGAGATCAGTCTTTCACATCGCTGTTGCTAAAGTAATAATTTAATTTCTTCAGCAAAAGAAACTTTAAGAATAAAAATTATATCATTTGTTATTTACAAAAGAAAAGCTTGCGCTGTCATAATATTATCAGTCTCAATTTCAGTCTCTGAAATCTCTGCCCGTCCACAGACTAGACAGTTTTTATGAGTAACAACAGTAGGTTGTATTACAATTCACAAATGTCATATTACAATTGGCTGACATGGCATATAGGCGTGTCTTGGTCCTTTTTGCTCCCCTGGATTCAATGGAGATTTTGGAGAAATTCTTGCAAGTCTTTGTTCACCAACTCTGATTAGAAACATCTATTCTTTGAATTAACTCCTTCATTCCATTTCATATCCCTCTCATCAGCTCACACGCAAGGATCCAATTGACATAATAAAACCACATCAAATATAAATGATATACTAAAATAAGATAAAACAATGTAAATATTTTCATGTTAATAAATTGGCTTCATCCAAAATAAAACCTCTTTAACACTGTAGAGGAGTTTTGGCCCACTCTTCTTTGCAGAATTGCTATAATTCAACCATATTGGAGGGTATTCGAGCATGAACTGCCCATTTAAGGTCCTGCCACAGCATCTCAGGACTTTGACTAGGCAACTCCAAAACCTTAATTTTGTTTTTTTTGAGCTATTCAGAGGTGGACTTGGCATTGTGCTTCAGGTCGTTGTCTTTCCGCAATTGTGCTTGAGCTTCAGATCTCAGAATGATGACCAGACACTCTCCCTGAAACTATTTAGGTGTCACTTCATGTAGAATTGTGTGCAGGGGTGGACTATGAGGTAAGAGTAGGCTGTTGGAAAGAAGGTTGTGAACAGAGAGTAGGAAGTTAAGTTGGAGAAACTAGAGATGGAGCAGAAGTGGGAGAAGACAATTTCAAGGGAGTAAACATAACAATGGTTTGGAGATGAGGACCACTGGGAGACACTACAGGAGGAAGTAAGTGAAAGATGTTTGTGGCACCAAAGAAAGTGTGGTTGTCAATGGGAATTACCTGGTATGACAGGTATAGGAAATAAGTGAGCCATGCAGAAAAGTCGTCAAGGAATTGGAAAATTGGACACGTGGAACAATAAATGACAGCAACACAAAGGTGGAGAGTATAAATGAATAGTGTGGACTTCAAAGAAAGAGGGGACGGGTTCCGGGGGTATGACTCAGAAAGTACTATAAGTCTACACTGCCAGTGGGACCAGCAGCAGAGATGGCAACAACAATCACAGTTGAGCTCAATGGGTCCAGCAGCTGAACAGACATGGCAACAGCAAAGATAGTTGAGATCAGTGTGTCCAGCAGTCAAACAGCATTGACAGTTGAGCTCAATGGGTCAAGCAGCCAAACAGATATGTCAACAACAATAACAATTAAGCTCCATAGGTCCAGTAGCTGAACAGAGATAGCATCAACAATGACAGTTGAGCTCAGTGTGTCCAACAGCTGAATAGAGATGGTAGCCCAGTAGATCTTTGAAACAGCATTGCTTTTGGCAGTTGCAGACTGGGTCTAAAAATATTGTCTGCCAGGAGACAAAGGGGGCCCACCCACAATTATAAGGATATCATTTAATTTTTAGAAGAAATAAATACAATTTTGAAAAAATACAAAAGGGAAAAAAGGTACAATTAAAATGTTTGCAAAATAAATGTATATTTTTTACTAATTACAGTGCACATATATTGTACATATTTCTGGCAGTAGACAGTAGATACTAAATGTAAATACAGAGTGTTATAACTTAATTTTTTTTTTATTTTGTTTTTATGTCAAATAAATGATGGATAGTTTAAACTGAACATTTTACACATTAACAGGTATCTCAAAAGCATATTTCATGCAATCCACTATATTAAGAGAAATGGATTGAATTCACTAGCTCAGTGTTTCCCAACCCTAGTCCTCAAGCACCCCTAACAGTGCAGGTTTTCCAGGTGACCAGTGATATAATTACATCACCTTTGGATCTATCAAAATGTGTCAGTCAGTAATGATTACACCTGTGCTCCAGCAAAGAGAGATGGAAAACAAGCACTGTTAGGGGTACTTAAGGACTAGGGTTGGGAAACACTGCACTACATGATTGTGTGAATCTGACAATAATTGCTTCTGCATCCAATTCATTTAACAATTCATTTTCAATGGATAGCAACATGTATGATTCCAAGTTCTCAGCACAGTGAATTTCTTGTCTTTATGATCTTTAGCTTTGAAACTGTCCCCTCACAATGGACTTTTATAAAGTTCATGAAGAATTTTTGTCCACACAATCGGCAAGTGCTACACATTTTACACTTGTTGCAACTGGAATCCATATTCTCATTATTATTAAGTAATGGCTTTAATACATCAAAGTTCGAAGCAAAAGAAAACAATTCCAATATTACTTGATCTTTGCTGACTTGTGGAGACAGCTTAATAATACCTTCCAATGCTTTAAAGCCCTTCTCTGCAATAGTTTTAAACTTTGCTGGGACCAAGCAGGATAAATCGTTATTCAACTTTTTGTTTTGTACAAAGCGTGTATATAGTGACTGGACAATGCGGTTCATTATTAGATTAAACACATTTACTCGAAAATCAGCTAGAGAATCTGAAAAATTTCCTTCATCATCTATAAGCTCATCTGCCATTCTTTTCTTCTTCCTGTGCCTCTTAACTAGCAATGTTGTTTCCAAAGAGTCAATTTCCATTGTCTTTGCAATGTATGCAATAGCTTGATACAAAGTTGACTCCAGCTGCCCATCACAATCCCAGGCTGGGATTCCCAGCTAAGCTTCATTACACAGTAGCAACAGTAAAGATCCGAGCCTATATAACGTATGTGTTGGCCTCACATAACTAACTCAGAATTATTTTTTCAGAGTTATTTATTACATATAAAAGTAACCTTGAAAATGTACATTTTTAAGATAGTAATACAATGTAAATTTTAGTTGCATACAGTAATAATATTGGAACTTCCACTATATTTTCAAGCTACTAAAAGGTCATTAACATTTTTAGCATATTGATGATGAAGGGGGCCTAAATCATCAGGGGCCCACAGGGCCCAGTTGCCATTGGGCAAGCTGACACCCTGGCCAGTCCACCACTGGCTTTTGGTGTGATGACACTCCTCAGCACTACTGTGTCATTCACAAACGGTTTCCTCAAATTCCCGAAGCTTTATATTTGTGAGAGTAACATAATGTTGTTGGGCACACAGCTGAGCTAATGCTGTCCGCTTGCCACAATTATTTCCTGGCTCATTTATTTCCTATCCTTTTGATTTTGATCCCACCCTCCCGATTTCATAAAAACCAGCACTATGCCAACCAGCCGGGGTTGTTGGCATTAAAGCAGGGGGACTCTCAGCAGGGGGTGAAAAACACCATTTTAGTATGTGGAAGTCCCATGCTTAAATAAATCACACCACCCTCATTAAAATCACATTAGTTTATTAAACATAATAATACCCCATATACTTACCATCTGATGTTTTCATCTGTAAAAGATCCAATCTTGTAAGTTTTTACTCCAATAATGCTTGAAACCAACCATAACAAAAACCAGTATATTCCAAAGGTCGTGTTGCTGACCACAAAATATCACCTTCCAGGTCCTGGTGTAGTCCAAAAAAACATTCCACAGGATCTTGTAAATAATCTTCTTGTCTTCGGTCTCAAATCGATGATCTTCGTGGTGTTGTCTCTGGCTTCACGTACCAGGATAAAATTTACCTGGTCACTGTGAATTAAATCTGTTAATAGAAGTTTCAAGCCCGTAGCTATCATTTTTGTAAAAAGCTTTAGATCAACATTCAACAGGGAGATTGGCCTGTAACTAGAACACTGGGAGGAGTCAAGGCCTAATTTTATATAGGGAAATAATTGTGGTAAGCGGACTGCATTAGCTCAGCTGTGTGCACTTGTATCAAAGCTTAATGTCTTATGGCTACCCCTCTTTGCCTTCCAGCATAGTTCCATAAAAAAATGACTTAAGCCTGGTGCTGCTATGTGTTGATAGGCTAATCCCAGAGAATGTTTCACAACTACTGCAGATATATGTAAGTAGTAGAGGGATCCTATTCCTGCTGTGTCAATTGTTGCCCTGTGATCCGCGGCAGGTGTAGATATGGAACATATGATTATTTGCCTAGCTTGGAGTGTGTCGACTGCTTTTGGAGAAATATTTTTTTTTATTATTTGTAAGGAACCACAGAGTTGTACAATGGGGAAGAAGAGCATATATGACAAAATATCATGCACCGGGTGTTCGGGCAGCGCACCGACACCCGGCAGATTTACCTCTCATCGGCGCTCCGCTTCCCGCTGGGCGCCGCTGCATTAATTCTTCTGCCTCCTGCTCATTGGTCCTTCTCCTTGGCGGCAAGTTTAAAAGGCACCTCCTCTCTGTCTTCAGTGCCTGTTCTTTGAGTCACCTCCTGGTGATAGAAGTGGCTTCCCTGGTGTCTTGCTGCATTTGCCATCTATACTCGACTGCATAGCTGACGCTCACTCTCCGGAAATCTACACCACATAGTGGTCTGCAGAGCTGACGCTCACCTTCCTGAATCTACTTCATCTGCCACACAGTGGCTTGCAGAGCTAACGCTCATCTCCGGAAATCTTCTCTACTTTTGTCTACAGAGCTGACACTCATCTCCTACTTCATCTGCCACACAGTGGCCTGCAGAGCTGACGCTCATCCTCGGAAATCTACTCTACGGTTGTCTGCAGAGCTGACGCTCACTCTCCTGGAATCTACACCACAGTGGTCTGCAGAGCTGATGCTCACCTTCCTGAATCTACTTCATCTGCCACACAGTGGCCTGCAGAGCTAACGCTCATCTCCGGAAATCTTCTCTACTTTTGTCTACAGAGCTGACGCTCATCTCCTGCCTCATCTGCCACATAGTGGCCTGCAGAGCTGACGCCTATCTCCGGCATCTACGCTGCCATTACTTACAGCATTGACCTCTCTTCCTACGGTACTATTCCCTGTAGCCTTCCCAAGGGCTTCCGTACAGTGCTCTCAGTAGGGACCGGGACCTGCGAGGTAGTCGCGGCTAAGCCCATACCGCTTTGCGGCGGTTCCTGGTGAACACCGTCTCCTCGTTAGACTCCGCGCCCCGCTGGAGTAGTGCCAAACTGTACGAACCTCTAGGATTCGCTGCATCTACCACGTCTCCTCGTAAGAACCGTGACACAAAGATTATGTAACAAAGATTGGGCAAAGAGAAGAACATACTGGTAGTATAAAAGCAAAAAACAGTGCATTAGATGTAATAGACAACGTGAATGACATGTAAAATAGAGATTGTGCTTGAGGTAAAGGACAGGAATGCACAGGTAGTCAAGAGGAGAGGAGACAGAAGACAAGAGGAACTGGGGCCCTGCTCATGAGAGCTTACATTGTAAAGAGGAGGTGTGAGAGAGTGAAAGTGTCGCTGTAGGGAGGGTGGGAAGGAGTTAGGAGGAGGACTAGTAGGCTTTGATGAACATCTATTAGTTTTTATGGAGCATGGAGTATTAACTGTATTTTGTTTTGTTAGACTCCACCTAAAGGTAGTAAAAAAGTATCACAATGTAGCAATTTAGGAATTGGTTGAAATTCACTTTAACCCTTATCAGGGGTTTTTGCTAAACTTGTAGCCCAACCATTTTTGAAGATTTTAATTTTGAAAAGTTTAGGCCTTTTTATGCAGGTCCTCATTTATCGTTAGGAGCAAATCCAGCTAAAGGGTGCAACTTTGCACCTAAACAAATCATGTTAATCCTGTGCGCCTTTTTTTTTACATTGCGAGTTGAGCTAGGATGAGGCCCCTTACCAGCTCTAAATCTGTCCACACATTTTAAATTTGCCATCCCAATGCTGCTCTATTAGCGTGCCTTTTCCCTGTTGCAAAGCACAGCGGAGTATGCTGATAACATATAAATAAAAGTTTAGAATAATAATACTGTTAATGCAGTACAGTCGCCTTCTGTTCCCGGTCATGGGACAGGAAAACCATGGAGCTCACTGGAGATTGATGGACTACAAGGGTCAAAATGAGTTCCCCAAAGTACACGTGATCAGGTAAAAAGCGACCAATTTTTCTAATGCGGTTGGAGAAGGGGATCCCCATTAAAAAATGTTAAAGTAGGTTAAAAAAATAAAATTCAAATACATAGCTGCACAACCATATAACTGTAATAGTGTAACGCTTCAGTCCCGCAAGTAGTACCTGTTCCGTTACCCGCATTTCATTGGTCTGGAAACTGCCATGTTCCAGCGTCAGACAAACTTCATTCATTTCATTCAGCTATACTCAGTTCGGCACAGGTGCAAATCTATTGCACTTCTGTACCTCCCTCCTTTTCTCATTGGCTGAGCATTTCTGGAGCACTATTTAAACCTCCTGGATTCACCTGTCTGATGCTTGTTTTTCAAGCTCACTTCCTGTAGCCTGTGGTTCTGGTTCCTGTGCTCCTTGTGGATCTTCCGCTAGTCCAGTCTGCTCTCAGTTCGTGGCCTGTGTTGAACCATCTCCAGTGTAATTCATCATGACAGCTCCGGTTCTCTCATCGCTACACTCAGAGCCGCTATTACACCTGTAATCCCTCAGCTGTCTCCACGAGTTATCTACGTTATTCAGCCTGCTCTCAGTTCGTGGCCTGTGTTGAACCATCGCTGCTCCAGTACCTATCCTACTATCTGCAGTGTACTTCATCGTGACAGCCCCGGTTATCTCATCGCTACCACTCAGAGCCGCTACTACTATTGTGACTCATCAGCTGTTACCACGGGTTACCTCCCCTACTTCAGTCTGCTCTCAGTCTCTGCCTGAGCTGAACTATCGCTGCTCCAGTACTACTACTACCATCTTCAGTGTACTTCATCGTGACAGTTCCAGTTCTCTTATCGCTATCACTCAGAGCCGCTACTACTATTGTGACTCATCAGCTGCTACCACGAGTTAACTCTGCTACTGCAGTCTGCTCTCAGTCTCTGGCTGTATTGAACTCCTGCATTTCCAGTACTGCTATTTACCATCTCAACTGTACTACATAGCGACAGCTCCCATTCTCTCACCGCTATCACTCACAGCCGCTACTACAGTATCTCATCTATTGTTGCTACGAGTTACCTCGGCCACTTCAGTTGTTCTCAGTCTCCTGCTGTATTGAACTATTGCTGCTCCAGTACTATTATACCACCTCTCCTGTACTTCCTCGTGACAGCTCCAGTTCTCTGACCGCTACCACTGTGGACCGCAACTGCCTCGGTGACTCATCGCCTGATTCCCCAGTTAGCTCCACTTCCTCGTGTGGTCTGCACAATTCCAGTGCTGTACTCCAGCTATTCCAGTACCTCTACCTATTACCCTTCTGACAGTCTCTGTTTCTCCTGGTTGCACCACAGGACATCTACTCTCCTTGTGCCTCATCTAGCTCCAGTGGGGCAGGGACTGATGTGAATGGGTTCTCTGTGCAGCGCTGAGGAATTAGTGGCGCTATATAAATAAACGATGATGATGATCTATAACTGCCCGTGTCACCTGGCTCCTCCACACCGTTCTGCTGTACACCCACTCACAGGACCGCGACCTGCAGGTTTGGTGCCACAAAGTCCATACCCCCTTGCGGGGGTTCCTGGCGAAAACACCGGCCTGTTAGATTCCGCGCCTGTGGATGGGCTAAGCAATGTTCAGCAGAGCCTAGGGATCAATTTCCTATAAGCCAACCGTGTCAAATAGAAGACAGGGACATAAATGCTGACGTTTCCTCCTAGAAGTGGGACTGACAGGTATTTCAATTTATGGTAATAGCAATGAATGGGATAATAGAATATATGAACAACTGTAATCCCAAGTTTGTGTCAAAGTCATGAATTCAATATATTCTGCAGTTAGCAATGTATAGTTAAACAAGCAGCCTTTTTCATTATTATTAAAAGAAAGGTAGAATTCAAATGGATGAAGATCGGTAAAAAGAAATAAAGTCTATTGTGATGAAAAGGAAGCTCTCTATGTGGGAAATTATTGCAGGAGTGTAAATGGAAGCATCAGATAATTTTTTTATTTGATTTGAGTCAATCCTGGTGGATAATCCCAGTGGATATGGATATTCAAGCTATTGATTAAAGTTGGAGCTGTTATTATAAATATGAAAAAACTAGTGACTGCCATCTGATGTCTTTCTGTATTCTGAGAGGAAAAATCAATAATTTGATTTTTTTGGAAAACAGAAACTAAAACCTGTGTGACATGTAAGAGAATCAAGTAAGAAGTGCAAAATGAAAGACAATGTTGAGCCTAAGTTCAGATAAAATACAAGGACTGCATAATGGCAAATAAAAAAGGAAAAACATATAGAAAATGTAATCATGGAGAGTACAGGAAAATATAATGGGCCTAAGTCATTAAGGAAAATAAGGTAAAAAAGGAGTAAATGCTCTCCGGGACAAACCATGTTTCAATGCAAGGAGTGCAAATTAGTTTATTATTTTGCACATAAGTTAACTACTGGCTGTGTTGTCATCTAGCACACAAATACTTAATAACTTTATTTTTATACCAGGTGTTGTTATAAAAGCACTGAAATAGTGTTTTTGGCCAGGTATGTTTGTCCCAGGTTTCTGACCTACATGTTTTAAAACCACAGGAACTGTTTGTCTGTATAAAGACAGCTTGCTAAGGGCTTTTGGCCTTTGCTAAAAACTGGTAAAGGGTTCCTGGGTTTACGGGTGGAGAGTGAAGGTGAGCTTTATCCACCAGGCTCCATTTCGGGTCTTTTGGACCTCCAGCCTGAGGATAGGCTGATTAGCATTTGCACCTGTGAAAGGGTGTTACAAATCAGTCAAACTAGACATCTTCTCTCCTCTGCCTATAGGAAGGGACAGCAGAGTCTATATAAGAGAAAGCCTAATATTTGTTGTGAGTAAACGATATGTGCTGGAACTTCTAAAGGTTTCTTTTATAGTTCAACAGTCAGGAATGACTTAATTTAGTTAGTGGCAGATAGACAAGGTGTTTATTTTGAAGTTTTTCTTTATTTTTTCTGCATAGGCCAGTTGTATCAAAACCTTGGACTAGCCCAGGAGATGGCACCTGTTCCTCTAACCGGCGACAGTGTAGATTGTGTGGTTAAGTTGCTTACAATGTTTAAGCTTTATTTTCTGCCTTATAGGCATTTCAGATATAATTTTGCTGTTTAATCATCACTGAGAGCTTGATGTAGAGTTGGATGCCTTTTACGTCAAAAACGCAAACATAAAATGCATCCAAAAAATTACCTAATTATGTGTGGATGCTGAGCTGCACGTATCTTATGATTAGAGATGAGCGCACTCGGATTTCTGAAATCCGAGCCCACCCGAACGTTGCCGATCCGAGTCGGATCCGAGACAGATCCGGGTATTGGCGCCAAATTCAAATCTGAAACCGAGGCTCTGACTCATAATCCCGCTGTCGGATCTCGCGATACTCGGATCCTATAAATTCCCCTCTAGTTGCCGCCAACTTCACTCGGGCATTGATCAGGGTAGAGGGAGGGTGTGTTAGGTGGTCCTCTGTCCTGCTATATCTCGTGCTGTTCAGTTCTGTGCTGTGCTGTGCTCATCCAGTGGTGCTGTGTCCTGTGCTCTGTCCTTCTGAGTTCAGTGGTGCTGCTGGGTCCTGTGCTGTGTCCTGTTCAGTCCAGTGGTGCTGTGTCCTGTGCTCTGTCCTTCTGAGTTCAGTGGTGCTGCTGGGTCCTGTGCTGTGTCCTGTTCAGTCCAGTGGTGCTGTGTCCTGTGCTCTGTCCTTCTGAGTTCAGTGGTGCTGCTGGGTCCTGTGCTGTGTCCTGTTCAGTCCAGTGGTGCTGTGTCCTGTGCTCTGTGCTTCTAAGGGCATAGTTATTTCCCCATTATTCCCAAGTTTTTAAAAAATTAAAAAAAGTTATAAAAAAAATAAAAAAATAAAATAAAAAAAATAAAATAATTATAACCAAATTTGCAAAACCAATCCAGCAGTATAAGTGCATTGGTACTGCAATATTACCAAGTTCACACATTCTGCAGTATCTTGTGCTACATATAATGGAGACCAAAAATTTGGAGGATAAAGTAGGGAAAGATCAAGACCCACTTCCTCCTAATGCTGAAGCTGCTGCCACTAGTCATGACATAGACAATGAAATGCCATCAACGTCGTCTTCCAAGCTCGATGCCCAATCTCGTAGTACAGAGCATGTAAAATCCAAAAAGCCCAAGTTAAGAAAAAGTAGCAAAAAGAGAAAGTTAAAATCATCTGCGGAGAAACGTAAAGTTGCCAATATGCCATTTACGACACGGAGTGGCAAGGAACGGCTTAGGCCCTGGCCCGTGTTCATGACTAGTGGTTCAGCTTCACCCACGGATCTTAGCCCTCCTCCTCCTCCTCCCCCGCCTACAAAAAATTGAAGAGAGTTATGCTGTCAGCAACAAAACAGCAAACAACTCTGCCTTCTAAAGAGAAATTATCACAAATACCCAAGGTGAGTCCAAGGGTGTTGGTGGTTGTCAAGCCTGACCTTCCCATCACTGTACGGGAAGAGGTGGCTCGGGAGGAGCCTATTGATGAAGTAGCTGGCGCTGTGGAGGAACTTGATGATGAGGATGGTGATGTGGTTATTGTAAATGAGGCACCAGGGGGGGAAACAGCTGATGTCCATGGGATGAAAAAGCCCATTGTCATGCCTGGTCAGAAGACCAAAAAATGCACCTCTTCGGTCTGGAGTTATTTTTATCCAAATCCGGACAACCAATGTATGGCCATATGTAGCTTATGTAAAGCTCAAATAAGCAGGGGTAAGGATCTTGCCCACCTAGGACTATCCTCCCTTATACGTCACCTGAATAACCTTCATAGTTCAGTGGTTAGTTCAGGAACTGGGGCTAGGACCCTCATCGGTACAGGGACACCTAAATCCCGTGGTCCAGTTGGATACACACCAGCAACACCCTCCTCGTCAACTTCCTCCACGATCTCCATCAGATTCAGTCCTGCAGCCCAAGTCAGCAGCCAGACTGAGTCCTCCTCAATATGGGATTCATCCGAGGAATCCTGCAGCGGTACGCCTACTACTGCCACTGCTGCTGTTGCTGCTGTTAGTCGGTCATCTTTCCAGAGGGGAAGTCGTAAGACCGCTAAGTCTTTCACAAAACAATTGACTGTCCAACAGTCATTTGCCATGACCACGAAATACGATAGTAGTCACCCTATTGCAAAGCGTATAACTGCGGCTGTAACTGCAATGTTGGTGTTAGACGTGCGCCCGGTGTCCACCATCAGTGGAGTGGGATTTAGAGGGTTGATGAAGGTATTGTGTCCCCGGTACCAAATCCCGTCGAGATTCCACTTCACTAGGCAGGCGATACCAAAAATGTACAGAGAAGTACGATCAAGTGTCCTCAGTGCTCTAAAAAATGCGGTTGTACCCACTGTCCACTTAACCACGGACATGTGAACAAGTGGTTCTGGGCAAACGAAGGACTATATGACTGTGACAGCCCACTGGGTAGATGCATCCCCTTCTGCAGCAACAGCAACAGCTGCATCAGTAGCAGCATCTTCAAAATGGCTGCTCGTGCAAAGGCAGGCAACATTGTGTATTACAGGCTTTAATAAGAGGCACAACGCTGACAACATATTAGAGAAACTGAGGGAAATTATCTCCCAGTGGCTTACCCCACTTAGACTCTCATGGGGATTTGTGGTGTCAGACAATGCCAGTAACATTGTGCGGGCATTAAATATGGGCAATTTCCAGCACGTCCCATGTTTTGCCCACACCATTAATTTGGTGGTGCAGCATTACCTCAAGAGTGACAGGGGTGTGCAGGAGATGCTTGCGGTGGCGCGCAAAATTGCTGGACACTTTCGGCATTCAGCCAGTGCCTACCGCAGACTAGAGGCACATCAAAAAACCATGAACCTGCCCTGCCATCACCTCAACCAAGAGGTTGTGACGCTCTGGAACTCCACCCTCTATATGCTGCAGAGGATAGAGAAGCAAAAGGCCATTCAGGCCTACACAGCCACCTACGACATAGGCAAAGGAGTGGGGATGCGCCTGAGTCAAGCGCAGTGGAGACTGATTTCCGTGTTGTGCAAGGTTCTGCAGCCATTTGAACTTGCCACACGAGAAGTCAGTTCCGACACTGCCAGCTTGAGTCAGGTGATTCCCCTGATCAGGCTGTTGCAGAAGCAGCTGGAGAAAGTGAGGGAGGAGCTGGTAAGCCATTGCGATTACACCAAGCATGTAGCTCTTGTGGATGTAGCCCTTCGTACGCTTTGCCAGGATCCGAGGGTGGTCACTCTTTTAAAGTCAGAGGAATACATTCTGGCCACCGTGCTCGATCCTCGGTTTAAAGCGTATGTTGTGTCTCTGTTTCCGGCGGACACAAGTCTACTGCGGTGCAAAGACCTGCTGGTCAGGAGATTGTTTTCTGAAGAGGACCGTGACATGCCAACAGCTCCACCCTCATTTTCTTCCACATCTATGGCTGCGAGGAAAAAGCTCAGTTTTCCTAAAAGAGGCGCTGGCGGGGATGCTGATAACATCTGGTCCGGACTGAAGGACCTGCCAACCATTGCAGACATGTCTACTCTCGCTGCATTGGATGCTGTCACAATTGAAAAAATGGTGGAGGATTCCTTTGCTGACACCATCCAAGTAGACATGTCAGACAGTCCATATTGTTACTGGCAGGAAAAAAAGGCAGTTTGGAAGCCCCTGTACAAACTTGCTCTATTTTACCTGAGTTGTCCCCCCTCCAGTGTGTACTCGGAAAGAGTTTTTAGTGCAGCGGGGAACCTGGTCAGTGAGCGGCGAAGGAGGTTGCTTCCTCAGAACGTTGAAAAAATGATGTTTATAAAAATGAATAATCAATTCCTCAATGAAGTACAGCACTGCCCTCCAGATAGTACAGAGGGACCTGTGGTTGTGGAGTCCAGCGGGGACGAATTGATAATGTGTGATGAGGAGGAAGTACACACTGTAGGGGGAGAGGAATCAGAGGTTGAGGATGAGGACGACATCTTGCCTCAGTAGAGCCTGTTTAGTCTGTACAGGGAGAGATGAATAGCTTTTTTTGTGTGGGGGCCCAAACAAACCAATCATTTCAGCCAAAGTTGTTTGGTAGGCCCTGGCGCTGAAATGATTGGTTTGTTAAAGTGTGCATGTCCTATTTCAACAACATAAGGGTGGGTGGGAGGGCCCAAGGACAATTCCATCTTGGAACTTTTTTTTTTGCATTCTATGACCAATCAACAGTCGTTTGCCATGTTCAAAAAGTAAAACCAAATTGCAACAAATTCAAGAAATTAAACCAAAAGTAAAAAATGCCCTGTCATAATTTAAAACAAGAGGTATTGACGTGCTCTAGAACTACTGTATTGTTGTTTATATTTTATAAACACTACACTTGAAAGCTTGAGTCTTTCAATGAAAAAGTAACTCTCCATTGCACGAATATTTGCAACAGGGACAATTTTAGGGTTAAGAAAGTCAACAAATAACACTTCGACGCTGTCTGTCTTTATAAACACTACACTTGGAAGTTGGAGGAGGTATTGTGGCCCCGGCACCAAATTTACTACCGGGGCCACTCCACTGTGCAGTCCATAATTAGGTGTATCAGATATTAAACAACGGTGACAGTTGATTTTTGGTTGAATTCTGACCCGTGGAGGGTTTGTTAATTATATTGTGGGCTCGGTACCAAATTGTGTACCGGGGCCACCACACTGCGCAGTCAAGAAAGATAGATGCGTATCATAGATAAAGTACATTCAGTGTTGTGGGGCAAATCGAAAAATATTCAAAATGCACTGTCATTATCAAAAACAAGAGGTTTTGACACGCTGAAACGCCAACATGTATATGATAGAGAGGATGGAGGAGCAGCCGTATGTGCAGTGTAATGCAGACCTGTTGAAGGTTTTCTATATATTATAATGTGGTGGCCAGTGGCCAGTCCTCTACGCAGTCCAGATACTATTTTTGGGTGTAATTCAGACCTGTTGAAGGTTTTCTCTATATTTTTTATTGTGGTGGCCAGTCCCCACTACTGTATGCAGTCCAGATAATATTTTTGGGTGTAATTCAGACCTGTTGAAGGTTTTCTCTATATTTTTTATTGTGGTGGCCAGTGCCCACTAATCTATGCAGTCCAGATACTATTTTTGGGTGTAATGCAGACCTGTTGAAGGTTTTCTATATATTATATTGTGGTGGCCAGTGGCCAGTCCTCTACGCAGTCCAGATACTATTTTTGGGTGTAATTCAGACCTGTTGAAGGTTTTCTCTATATTATATTGTGGTGGCCAGTGGCCAGTCCTCTACGCAGTCCAGTTACTATTTTTGGGTGTAATTCAGACCTGTTGAAGGTTTTCTCTATATTATATTGTGGTGGCCAGTGGCCAGTCCTCTACGGAGTCCAGTTACTATTTTTGGGTGTAATTCAGACCTGTTGAAGGTTTTCTCTATATTTTTTATTGTGGTGGCCAGTGCCCACTACTCTACGCAGTCCAGATTCTATTTTTGGGTGTAATTCAGACCTGTTGAAGGTTTTCTCTATATTTTTTATTGTGGTGGCCAGTGCCCACTACTCTATACAGTCCAGATACTATTTTTGGGTGTAATGCAGACCTGTTGAAGGTTTTCTATATATTATTATATTGTGGTGGCCAGTGGCCAGTCCTCTACGCAGTCCAGATACTATTTTTGGGTGTAATTCAGACCTGTTGAAGGTTTTCTCTATATTTTTTATTGTGGTGGCCAGTGCCCACTACTCTATGCAGTCTAGATACTATTTTTGGGTGTAATGCAGACCTGTTGAAGGTTTTCTATATATTATATTGTGGTGGCCAGTGGCCAGTCCTCTACGCAGTCCAGATACTATTTTTGGGTGTAATTCAGACCTGTTGAAGGTTTTCTATATATTTTATTGTGGTGCCCAGTGCCCACTACTCTACGCAGTCCAGATACTATTTTTGGGTGTAATTCAGACCAGTTGATGGGTTTTTAATTATATTGTGGGTAACACTCCTCTACGCAGTCCAGAAAGATACCTCGTTGCAACGTTTTGTACTAAAAAAAAAAAATATTGTGAGGTGTTAGGTGTTCAGAATAGCCTTTAAATTAGTGGAAATGATTGTTATTGAATGTTATTGAGGTTAATAATAGCGTAGGCGTGAAAATAAGCCCAAAAACTTGATTTTTACACTTTTTAGTTTTTTTTCCAAAAAAATCCGAATCCAAAACCTTAAATCCGAACCAAAACCTTTCGGCAGGTGTTTTGCGAAACAAATCCGAACCCAAAACATCGCGAAAATCCGGATCCAAAACACAAAACACAAGACCTCAAAAGTCGCCGGTGCACATCCCTACTTATGATGATTAAATTGTTGAAAAATAAAGTACCACCCCACCAGGAGTGATACTAGCACTAATAGCCTGTGCTAACAGCAGCAACTGTGGTGGAACAAACAATGTGGGACCCCCACCACTGCAAAAGCAACCACCAGCAACAGGCTCAAACAGGTTGGGCTAGTGACACTAAAATGAGAAACCTATAGAGTGTCATAATGTCACACAGCCCTATCCTGTTCAGAACAGGGTTAAATTCCCTATGGGAATTGGACTAGCAAAAATATAGACCCCCCCAGTATTGCTGGTATCACTTGCAATTAAGGTCACTTGTCCCTTTTCGTACTCCTCGACCTGTCTACTGCTTTTAACACCGTTGATCATTCTCTTCTCCTCACCATCGATCACTTCCTAGATCTTCACAAAACAGCACTCTCCTGGTTTGCCTCCTACCTCTCTGGCCACTCTTTTTAGGTTTTCTGCTTCTGACTCTTCCTCTTTCTATTGGAGTCCCCCAAGCTTCTGTTCTTGGCCCTCTACTCTTCTTTCCATACTACCTCTCTCCGTGAACTTATTCAATCATTTGGCCTCCAATACCACCTCTATGCTGATGACACGCAAATCTATCTTTCATTCCCTGACCTCTCTCCTGCATTCATAACACAAGTAACTACCTGGATGTTACAGTGCTTCCCCAAACTCAAATCTCTAAATATGAGCTCATCATTTTTCCTCCTACTAATGTTGCTATCCCTCCCAATATCTCCCTCTTGGTTAACAACATAACTCTGTCTCCTATCACCCAAGCCCACTGCCTTGGAGTCACCCTTGACTCTGCCCTCAGCCTTACCCCTCATGTCCAGTCACTCACCAAATCCTGCCAATTCCTTCTCCATAACATCATGAAAATCTGTTCCTTCCTCTCTCAGGAAGCAACCAAAATCCCGGTCCATTCACTCATCATTTCTTGTCTTGACTATTGCAACCTCCTTATCACTGGCATTCCTGTCTTTCACTTTTCTGACCTTCAATCCATACAAAATGCTGCGGCAAAGCTCATCTTCCTCCACTTCTCCCCATTACATCTCTGTCCTTGTTTCAAGCTACATATCAACCTGGCCACTTCGCTCTGCCTCTGACCTCCGCCTCAATTAACCCTTTCATTACCTCCTCCCATACTCCCCTCCAAGACTCCTGCCATTCTTTGAAACTCCCTACCACGCCTCACTTGACTCTCCCCCAACTTTCAGTCCTTCAAACACTCCCTCAAAACTCACCTTTTCAAGCTCACCTATCCTACCTACTCCTGACCATCTTATCCATCACTTCCCCTTTTTACCTGCCATTCCCATTTTCACCCAGTTGCTCCTTCTGTCTCTCACCACCCCTCCACCTAGAATGTAAGCTCCCGAGGGCAAAGGCCTCTCTACCTATTGTCCCATGTCTGTCTACTGTCTGATTTCCTTGTACATCCTGTTCTGTCGTTTGCTGCACTTTCTGTGAATGCCCATAGCATTACTCACACTCCTCTGTGCTACTTATGTGTATTACCTCATCTATTTGTTACTTACTTCTGTAACCACCGCTACGGAATCTGTGGTGCCTTAAAAACAATAACATAATAATAATAATAAATTATTTATTTTTATAACACAGACATCATCAGCACATATCTTGCACCAGGGGTTGAGCGAGCACCTACAACAGATACGCATCCCGACAGGCAGATCTGGGCTATTTTCCCACCTGAATGTTCCGCAATTATATTAACATGCCCTTATTGTACTTCCTTTATGCTTGCCCACTCCTTCCCTCCCCTGTTTAAGATGCTGCTGAGTCTGCATAAGACGCAAGAGTACACTTTTTATGTGCATGCACAGTACGGAAATGTATATGTTACACACAAAAACAAAAAAGTACATCCAGCTCAACATTATAACAATCTGCATAGATCTTGTTGGATCTGCCATTTATCCTTATACTAGTCTGTAGCCTTTTGCCTTCTGTCAGCCAGACTCTGTTTTACTCTTTTCTCAGTATTGGTGTGTCTCAGTATAGTGTACAGTCCATTTACAAAGCCCTACTTAGGGTTGGAAGTATGTTAGTTTGTAGGGCATAAATATAGGCATTTCCATTCTTTGCATGTGTACCAAAATGCTTCCATAATTACATTTGAGAGTATCTTAGACTTACAGATCCGTATGCTTTGGGAGGCGGAGAGGAACGTGAGGTATTAGTTGCTACATTACTATAAGGCGTGTACGACATAATGGCAGTTAGTGATGGCTACACTATAGATCAATTCTGTGTTTTACCTCACACATATTCATATTCTCACAAATATAAAACAGTTAAAAGTTTGCGAATGCATTGGGAAATATGCTTAGTGTCCGGATTCACTAGAATGAGTGGGATCCTTCTGTTTTGCCTGGGATTGATGGTACTTCACCCAGAAGCGCGGAATCTAACAGAGTGGAAGGTTTTCACCAGAAGTTCCCGCAAGGGAATTTGGGCCTGACAGCTTCCACCCTGCAGGTCGAGGCCCTCTAAGGGAGTTTCCAGTGAGTGATGATAGAGAACTTAGTATAGAGAAGAATGTAGGCACTAGATAGCCACAAATGAGTAGGATTACTGAGTGATGCTCAGTGATAGTCCACAGAGAGATAGTAGGTGATCTGAAGGAAGCACACTTGGAGAGATGATAGCGATGATCTGCAGTAGTTATCACTAACGAGTGGAGCAGGTAATAGGTGAGTTGCAGCAATACACTTGGAGAGATGACAGCAATGAACTGCAGGAGTTGCCACTAACGAGTGGAGCAGGTAATAGGTGATTGCAGCAGCAGAGTGCATGAGCTGCTTCCAGGCCAAGAGTCTGGCGACAAGAACCAGCACTGGGAGGTGCTGGGAGGAGCCTTATAAATGAGAGGTAACCAATGGATGAGTGGGACAGGTGAACATAGGTGAGATGATTACCTGCGCATGTGCAGAGCTGATTGCTGGCCTCACAGCCAGGTAAGAAGCAGGGAATGAGGAATGAATGATATTCAGGTTACCGGGTGGCAACCATGGGTGAGCGGCGTGTGACACATTGTGAAAATACCTATAAGATTTATACTAGATGGTACATGGTTCCGGCGAGATTACACTCTATTTACCCCCTTACCTCCGACCTTTGTTGGTGTAACTGTGGTTCAGTGGGAACCTTCTTCCACATTTGGTGGGACTGCCCTATAGTATCTAAATGTTGGGATGTTGTCTTGCTCCTGGTTAGGCATGTTACTTCAATTGATGTGCTTAAAGACCCAATATCTGTGCTCCTGTGTCAACCTATCAAAGGAATCTCCAAACCATCTGATAAACTGATTTGCCATATATATATATATATATATATATATGTATATATATATATATATATATATATAAAACGCAGCTAAGCTTCAGATAGCTAGTGATTGGAAGAAAGCTTTGCAGTCATCTAGGGAAGCTGTTATTAATAGAACCTGGCACACTGTCTCCATGGAGTATGTGACAAGTCTTCTTCACGATACAGTTCCCACTTTCATAAAGTGTGGGGCCCTTGGCCCTTATAATAATAGCAATATGCCTGCCCTCTCTAAGCCCTCTATGTTCATTCTCCTTTCGTCGGTACCTTTTGCCTTTTATATTTTGAGCTTTTTGTCTCCCCACCTTTAGGACTCACCACTTCCCCTACTATCTCTTCCCCTCACCCCCTGCCTACCTGTTTCTTCCTCATTTTATCTAAATATTTTGGATCTATGTGCAGGAATGCACTTCCATATTGAGGATCCCCCCTCACTCCCTTTCCTTTAATTTCCTTTCCCTATCATAACACAAAAAACCCAGCTGTCTTTTCTAATCTTCATATATCCCCAACCTTACATGGTGTCTCTACTGTGCTGGCATGATCTTCAGTGATATTTATGTTCGCTAGGTCTTTAGCTCTTAGCTATTATTTGGATTATGTTACACTGTGAAGGAGGCATTTATTCTTTTGTAGCTTCTGTTATAAATATTTATATGTACGAAATGACCTGTATTGTTATTATCTGCTGTTATAAATAAAAAGTAAAAAAAAAAAAAAGTTATTAATGAAAAATAAAGAGCACCCCAATTGATTTAATATCTCCAAGGAGGAAAAGAAACAGTTCCAAACTGATAAAAGCCCTGTAGAGGGGTAGTTACAGAGGGTTAGTAATAGTAGGAAGTCAAAGGCCCACATTATGCAAGAGAGGAATGTAGGGCTTCGGAGGAGATTCCCACTTTTAGTCGTACCCCAGAAGTGGCACCCGTGGGAAACAAGAGAGAGCAAGGAGAGCTGCAGCTCTGGTATGAGAGTGAACAAGAAGGTTTTAATGATGGTACAACCTTTAGCTGAAAAGCTGCTGGAGAAGTATGCCTGGGGAAGAGAGAGGCATGGATGATTTCCATCCATAGACCTTGGATGGGTGCGAGTGTGTGGTAGCTCTGCCACAAAAAAAACATTTGTATGACAACAGGGAGGTAAGAGAGCCCCTGGATATAGTCCCAAGGAGTGTCAGCACTCAAGTAGAGATACCATGTGCCCCTAAACAGTAGAGAATGCCACGTGTAGCAGTACAGTTGGACCCTGTGTTATGATCTGCCTTGTTTCTTTGTGTGCATTTTTGTTATGATCTGCCCTGTTTCTTTGTGTGCATTTTACCCTGTGTTATGATTTGCCTTGTTACCCTGTGTGCACATTACCATGCAGTATCTGTGATTCTCCAGAGGAGCTGCTGTCCGGCCATTCCTCTATCTGAGGTTAACTAGCACTGCTATTAATTATCCTCACCTGTCTGTGGCCTATATATGCCTGCTTATTCCTGAATCCTTTGCTGGTCATTGATGTTCCTAGCCTGCTCATGTGTCTGTTCCTGGATTACCTGCATGTTTCTGGCTGCTACTACAAACTGGTTTCAGTTAAGTCATCTGCTGCATTTCTTTATTATTTACTGCTTGTTTGCCAAGATCTGGAAATCCATTGTTCCATTCAGCCTGAACTGTTACTGTTTATTTTGCCTTACCTGGATTATACTTTTCTGCAATAAACAGTTTAAAATGTTTATATCACGTGTCTGGCTCCATGGCTGTAATTAAGGAAGTGGTTGTGAACAGAACCCTAACAGAATGACCAGCCAAAAAGCAAACCTGGAGCTCTCATTGCAATTGATTTCATTTGTTTTCTCCCTGCAAACATGTCTGCTCTACAAATGGCTGAACAGCCTCTGCTTCAGTGTCTGCAAACTGACATAATTTTGTTACGCTCTCAGCTGGCTCAATTTTCTGCTATACTTTTGGACCCACTCAGGAGACTATCAGAATCTGTTTCTCTGAAATCCAATACTGTTGATTTGCTTCAGCCAACTCTGTCTACTGCTGAAACTGTGCTGCCAGCACCTCTTAATAGTACTATGACAAATCTGCATTTAACTAACAACTACAGTGTAACAAATGCCCGGTTCACAGGGGGTCCACGCCCCCATCTGACCGAAGCGACGGCGCAGAATAACCAACAAACTGTGTCTCTACTGTGCAAGTAATATACACTTTTTACAAGCCTGTCCTCTCCGCAGACCACGACAACCTACCAAACCATCTTCTGTTACTTCTCCACATTCTGGATTTGTTTACACTTCACCTATTCTGCTCCCTGGAATGAGACCCAATCTGCCAACCCCAGTTACCAGCTCTGAGGCGCCAGCTCCAGCCGCCTGTCCTGGGGCGTCAGCTCCAGCCGCCTGTCCCGAGGTGCCAGCCTCTGCCTCCTGTCCCGAGGTGCCAGCCTCTGCCTCCTGTCCCGAGGTCACTTCATCTGCCTCCAGCTCTGAGGTCACATCATCTGCCTCCAGCTCTGAGGTCACATCATCTGCCTCCAGCTTTGAGCCTGCTGCCACTGTGTCCGGTCCCGAGTCTCCTGCTGTAGCCGTTGCACCCGAGTCTCCTGCCACTGTGCTGCCCGGTCCTGAGTCTCCTGCCACTGTGCTACCCGGTTCAGAGTCTTCAGCCGCTGCCTCCAGTGCCGAGTCTTCAGCCGCTGCCTCCAGTGCCGAGTCTTCAGCCGCTGCCTCCAGTGCCGAGTCTTCAGCCGCTGCCTCCAGTGCCGAGTCTTCAGCCGCTGCCTCCAGTGCCGAGTCTTCAGCCGCTGCCTCCAGTGCCGAGTCACAAGCTGCTGTCGTTGTTCCTGAGCTACAGTCTGCTCCAGAGGGGGCGCTGCCCTTACAGTCTGCTCCAGAGGGGGCGCTGCCCTTACAGTCTGCTCCAGAGGGGGCGCTGCCCTTACAGTCTGCTCCAGAGGGGGCGCTGCCCTTACAGTCTGCTCCAGAGGGGGCGCTGCCCTTACAGTCTGCTCCAGAGGGGGCCCTGTCCCTCCAGTCTGCTCCAGAGGGGGCCCTGTCCCTCCAGTCTGCTCCAGAGAGGGCCCTGTCCCTCCAGTCTGCTCCAGAGAGGGCCCTGTCCCTCCAGTCTGCTCCAGAGAGGGCCCGGCCCCTCCAGTCTGCTCCAGAGAGGGCCCGGTCCCATGCGGGCTCCTCACAGTGCTGTCTGCTCTGCGGCTCCTCACAGTGCTGTCTGCTCTGCGGCTCCCCATAGTGCTGTCCAGTCCGAGTTGTGTGCTCAGTTTGGGCAATCCATCCAATGTGCCCAGCTTGCCGTCGCAGTCGGGGACTCCTGCTCTGACGTCCCAGTCGGGGACTTATGCTCTGCCATCCCAGTGAGGGATTCTCCAGAGACTGCTGCTCAAGTTGAAGACTCCCCAGAGTTTCCTAGTGAGCCAGAATGCCCAGATGCCTCTTCCAAATCATCCGATCCTCCTCCAGTCTTCTTTGATGGGGACATCAAACTGTTTTTGTTGGTTCTTCAGCTGTCCATGAAACAGTTTCAAGACTCTCCAGATTACTTTGCCAACCAATTTAACCAGGTGGGTTCTATAATCATGAGTTTTAGAGGGGAGCCACAGACCTGGGCCTTCTCCCTTCTAAATTCCGATAACCCCATTATCCATAACACCATGGACTTTGTTAACGCTGTGTGCAAGAAGTACTCTCCATCAACATTTGAGTTTCCTGGTCATAGTTCTTCTGTTTCCATTCCAGCCTGTGTTTCTGCACCTAAGCTTATTCACAAGTCATCGATGTCCGTTGCTTCCATTGGTCAGCCTATATCTTCAAAAAATAAAAAGAACAATCACAAACAACAAACCTTGGTTACCGGTTTCATGGGCATTTCACCATCTTCTCATAAAATTAACAGTCCTGTTCCGACTCTAGGCTGGGACCCAGACTCTGAAAGCGAATTTTTGGAGGATACTAGAGTGTTAGTGGACGAACTTGCCAATTCTTCTGCTTCTGAAGAATTGGGTCTTCTCTGTACTCCATTAGAGAAGAGCCCAATTGTGTCTCCAGGGAGATCTTATAAAAAGAAAAAGAAGAGGAGAAAAACCTGAAAGGAGCATGCATGGAGCGTCTGGAATCCGCTCCTTAAAGGGGGGGCTATGTTATGATCTGCCTTGTTTCTTTGTGTGCATTTTTGTTATGATCTGCCCTGTTTCTTTGTGTGCATTTTACCCTGTGTTGTGATTCTCCAGAGGAGCTGCTGTCCGGCCATTCCTCTATCTGGGGTTAACTAGCACTGCTATTAATTATCCTCACCTGTCTGTGGCCTATATATGCCTGCTTATTCCTGAATCCTTTGCTGGTCATTGATGTTCCTAGCCTGCTCATGTGTCTGTTCCTGGATTGCCTGCATGTTTCTGGCTGATACTACAAACTGGTTTCAGTTAAGTCATCTGCTGCATTTCTTTATTATTTACTGCTTGTTTGCCAAGATCTGGAAATCCATTGTTCCATTCAGCCTGAACTGTTACTGTTTATTTTGCCTTACCTGGATTATACTTTTCTGCAATAAACAGTTTAAAACGTTTATATCACGTGTCTGGCTCCATGGCTGTAATTAAGGAAGTGTTTTTGAACAGAACCCTAACACCCTGCAGTCAGGGGAATACTGGGAATTTGTGTGCGACTACATTAAGGTGATGCAGAAATCCTTGACAACTGGGAAGTTTAACTAGAAATTAATCTGGAAGAAGTCCCTTGGCAGATGTTCCCAGCTACCCTGAGAGATGATAGGAGGTCCTCGGATAGTGGGAAAGTACCCTGTACAGCAGTAGTGGAAGTCTCCTTGAAAAGTACCCCATACATTAAGGTGGGGGGAGGGAGGGGGGTCATTGTGTGGCAGCAGTATGGCTGAAAGTTTGAAAAGAGGGTCCCTGAGGTAACGGATGGTTTAAGAAACTCTGTACCATATCTACCATTTGCAAGCAGACATGATTAGCTCCAATGGATGATGTGAAATACCTGTCCCTTGACCATCGCGAGTGTGAATTGCCATAGTTTTTTTTATTGCTACAACTGTGAGTTGGAGAAGTTGAAGTGGTCATACAACCTTAACCTGCAACCGTTATGCTCTTACGTGCTATAGGAGAGCCTGGTGCCCAATTTTTCATTTGCACTGCACCACAATACTGCCCAAGAGTCTGCTCATATGTTATTGTGTTAAACACCGTGTAATTGGGAAGGGGGGGGGGGGCTCTGTTATTGATTGCCTGTACTCACCAGCTAGCCAGGACAGAAAGTAATGGCTGAAATTGCAGCCAGGAAGACCCTTTACATTGATTAATTACTAATATTACTTAATGGCAGGCTGGCCATCCTGAAACATGTAGTGCACCAGGGGCAACATGCTTTCATGTCTTCTTACCCGTAAAAAAACGCTCAGGAGTGTGCAAAGGACTATAGTGCTTTCAGCACTGGGGTGGATACCCCTTGGAAAGGAGTGGGGTGGGAGAGCCACATCTCCCTAGGGAATGCAGTCCAGTATTGAATACTTTGGGTTTTGTTGCCATTATAGCAGGGGCACCAAATGCTGCAAAAGCCTTGTGCTGGTAATAGTGAAATAAATCGGGTCAACCCACACTGTTTGGGCCACCATTTTATGCTACTTCTTGCCTAGGGGGTAGCACTACAGTTGTTTTATCTATTTTGGGGGGCCCACCTTTTTTGCTTTTTGTTTTGGACTTTGTCTGTAAAAGTGTAGTGATGTATGACAATATTGTGAATGGATCCCATATGATGATAATGGCTTTGAGCCCATAAAGTGTGTGGAAAGGAAATGATTACCTTGTGTCACGGCAATAGGGTTTCTGGGATCCTTCTCGGGACCCTTGGGGCTAGCTGTGGCAGGGATGTAGTGGAAACTGGGAGGCCGGATGAGTGTCTTGCTCATAGGAGGAGAAGTGCTGGACTGGACTGCGTACTGGTGGTCTGGAACCTGGTCGTGGGAACAGGGAGGACCTGACCCCACCACCAAAAACTCAATACCGCCAAGAACTCACAGGAATATAGTACCACAACTGGGACTGGGAAGAGTCAGAACTCAGGCAGAGACTATACAGGGGGTGGCAACCTCCTGAACAGAAAAGCCTGAAGCTGGCCTTAGACAACTCAGATCCTCAGGTAGGCCTCAAACTGTAAGTCGGTACCACGAGACACAGAGATTACTCCAGAAAGTGGATGACTCAGAACAACAACCTACTACCCCAGAAAGCCAGTATGAGAGGCAGGAATAGATTGATGAGAGGAGGATCCACATAGAAGGTAACAGCTGGAAACTGTCCATGAGCAGATAGAATGAAGGTGAATCCACATGAGGAATAAATAGCCAAAGTCTTTATTTCAGCAAACAGAGTGATGCTGAATTCCCCCAAAAAAGGTTTATTGGTTAGTAGTCCATATAACAGCAAACAGGATGAACCTTAACTCACTCAGAGTGTAAATTGTTGAAGTCCATGTATTAGCAACAGGATGAGGCTGAATTCACTCAGAGGGTAAATGGTTGAAATCTGTATACAGCAGGCAGAATGAAGCAGCAAACAGGCTGAAGCTAAATTCACACAAAGGATTGATGGTTGAGCTCTGTATACAGCAGACAGGATGAGGCAGCAAAAAAACCAACAACTGTGGTATTCTAGAACTAGGAAAGTGTTGCATTGGCAATTTGCTTGGTGTAGGAGGAGACTCTTATAGTCTGCGAGGGAAGCTAATTGGTAAATGAGATCAGGTGTTCAGACTCAGCAGGATATTTAGCAAATGTCTCACCCAAGATGACAGCCTCCAGTACTGCAGACAGAAGTCACACTTGTCCCATGATAGAATGCTGCCTTCGACCAAAAAGAAGATGTATGGTGATATGGTACCACCGAGTGGTGTAAACAGGACTAAGAAGGTTGATTGTCAATGAACACTTATTAGGCCCATCATGTCAGAAACCTGTGGAGCGGCTAATGTTGCCTAGGTCTAGGGTAAATTACATACCAGATTTTTCGCACTATAAGGCGCACCGGATTATAATGTGCAGTCTCAATTACGGGGTCTTTTTCTGTACTTAACCCATACATAACTTCTATACCGTATTATAAGGGGCATGCTAAAACATACAGTCTACAAAAAAAAAGGTAACAGAAGCAAAACAGTGAGTTTAGTTGAACTTTTTCTAACAATACACTCACATTATTTTTTATTCAATCTTCTCCCACAAATCCATCAAAGTCCTCATCTTCTGTGTCTGAATTGAACAGCTGGGCAATTTCTCCATCGAACATGCCGGGTTCCCTCTCATCATTGTCGGAGTCAGTCTCGTTGTCAGGTGGCTGTTCAGCAATGATGCCGGCTTTTGCGAAAGCTTGGACAACAATTAAAGCAGATACCTTAGCCCAGGCATCCACAATCCATTCACATATGGTGGCGTAACTCGCCCGGCGCTGCCTCCCAGTCTTAGTAAAAGGTGTGTTCGCCGTCTGTCATCCATCGCTCCCACGCCGCTCGCAACTTCACTTTGAACGCTCTGTTTACACCAATGTCCAGAGGTTGGAGTTCTTTTGTTAATCCTCCCGGAATGATGGCAAGCTCCGAATTCATTTGCTTCACTTGGTTTTTCACAGTAGCGGTGAGATGGGCGCACATGGAGTCGCAGATCAACAGGGACGGTGATGCATGGAAAAAACCATCCGGTCTCTTTACATACACCTCTCTCAGCCACTCTCTCATTTTCTCCTTGTCCATCCAGCCCTTTTGATTGGCCTTAACGATGACTCCGGCTGGAAACTTTTCTTTTGGCAGCGTCTTCCTCTTAAAAATGACCATAGGTGGTAGTTGCTGTCCATTACCGTGGCAACCAAGAACAACAGTGAAAGCCGACTGCTCATGCCCCGTGGTGCGTATCAATACAGTGCTGGTCCCCTTTTTCTCCACAGTATGGTTCACGGGGATGTCAAAAGTGAGGGGGACCTCGTCCATGTTGGTGATGTGGTTGGGCTGGATCTTTTTGTCGGTAATCTTGTTACTGCAGTAGGTGCGGAAGATGGCCAGCTTTTCTTTGTAATCCGCTGGCAGTTGCTGCGCCACGGTTGTCCTTGCGCGGATGGAGAGATGACACCTTTTCATAAAACGAAAGCACCAAGACGGACCTCCTTGAAAGTGTTCGATCTCCATGTCTTGTGCTTTCGTTGTTGCCTTCAGTTGAATGGTGATTGTAGAGACGCTTCTCCCGGCTGTTCTTTGTTCAATAATCCATTGCTCAAGTTGGTCTTCTAACTGTGGCCACCTCGCTTTGTTCCCGCGGAAACTCTGTTTCGTCTTCTTAACTTGGCCCAGTTCATTTTCTTGCTTCCTCCACTTCCTAACCATAGATTAATTTATGTTGAATTCTTTCGCAGCTGCTCTATTCCCATTTACAACCGCGTAACTGATGACCTGTAGTTTGAATTGTGCCTCGTAGGCATGTCTCTTCACTGGTGCCATTTTCGGGGGCCCTTAGACAAAACAGCGTACGTAGTGTACGTAATACGTCCCTGTGTCAGCCGGAAATGGTCCGACAGTCAATCAAGTCGCACAACAACATTTTAACAGATTTGGGAACTCGGTGCCTACATAAGGCGCACCGGATTATTAGGCGCACAGCCGATTTGTGAGAAAATTTAAGGTTCTTAGGTGCGCCTTATGGTGTGGAAAATACGGTATGTGAAATTAAGACTTTCTGATAACTACACTTTAATGCTGGCCCCCAAACCTCACAAAATATCCCAAATTTGTACCTTAAGATACTTACATTCTTCAACGGTCTCCTCCTCCCGGCCTCCTCCTAAATTAGCTTTCTGACAAAGTATCAGGTAATGCACAGTTACGCAACACATTGGAACATACAGGAAACAACCTCTTTCATCTGCCAGCAACAAGCTTCACATGCTGCAGACTGCCACGCCCTGTCTTATTTCACTGTCCTGGACATTGTTACTTGGTAATTATATCTTTGTTTTCTCTTATTTACCTGCTATACTTCCACTATTAACTTGACTTATTTTATTGTACTGCTCTACCATAGCATTGCTTTGCCATATTGTTGCCTTGCTGTTGTTTTAACACTTATTGCATTGATGATTACATTGCCATTGGCAATCCTCCCTGGTCATAATCCAGACTTCTATACTAGCTAACCACAGACACATCATGTCCCTACAAATTCTAGGCCATGGCACCATCCTGGATGACGCCCAAATAGGCTTCTGCACAATCTGTACCCTCCAGGATTCTGTACCACCTAGGCCAGTGTTGGCTAACCTATGATACTCCAGGTGTTGTCCCAGCATACCCTTCCAGCAATAAGCTGCTATATATTGGCAAAGCATGCTGGGACTTGTAGTTTCACAACACCTGGAGTGTCACAGGATAGCCAACACTGACCTAGGCCTCTGCACCATAATGGCATTTAGGCATATCTACATCCAGACATCAATACCCATTCTTATTTGTATGTACTTATGTAATTTTATTGTATGTTCCAACCCATATATGGCTCATCAGAAGCCTTGTGGTGCCTTATAAATAAAAGATAATTACAAACAGTATATACAAAATCTAAGTACACAGTTGTATTTATAACAATATATGATTTACATTAAAAAAACAAAACACATATTTGACAATGTTATATTGAATATGTTATATTGGATATTATAACTCAGTTACCTGGTTACTTTTTGTAGGTAAATTAAAAGATTTACACAGTGAAAACGTTACAAAAATCTGAATTTTTGACTAAAAAAACCATGTATTCCAACATATCAAACAAAATTAAAATAATATAAATTTGACTGGTAAACTAAGAAACCTACTCCTGCAAAATGTAATAACCTGACTTAGACATAGTTTAACAAATTACTAAAACATATATAGTTAATTACTATCAAAAGCTATCAAGAGTAATAATGGTTTATAACATCACATACATTTGATTCTACAGCTAATTCGTCACATTTTATTCTATACCACAACCAAGATGTCCTAAGCGGGCACATGCCAGCAGCTCATTCATTACGTGCACGTACATGAAACGTCAGAGCACGTACGGCACGCTAGCCCCTGATGTGTGAGCGTGGAGAACCCGCACTTCCTTTTTTCGCTGTTACCAATGACGGAGAGGTAAGAATGTCGGGCTCTTGGGCCCAAACCCGTAGAATATCCCCTCTGGGCCGTGCCCGCACCCCGGTAACCTGCTTCTCCTAACTCTCTCCCCACAGAACTATGCCAGCCAAGGGGCCTCTGCAGTCCGTGCAGGTTTTTGGGCGCAAGGTGAGTGTTAGCGGCCTCCGTGTGTGGGCACCTCGTGTCCGGGTCTGCAGTGCAGCGTGAGAGCCAGCAGCCCCAGCTCTGCAGTGTTCAGCTGCTTGAGGCCGTCTGCCTGCTCCATAGTGCCGGCGTATGTTGTCCTGGGACGTTCTCCGTTATGGGTGGGAGCGGCCTGGTCCGTGCCGGGCACATCCTCACACAGACACCCATCTGCACATGTGTCCTGCACCCATCTATTAACGCGGACCTAAATATAATTCAGTTTAAGCCTCTTGTAAACTCTTCCTACATTACAGGGGAGCATCTAGCCTGGTATTCTGCCACGTCTCCAATATATTTGTTACAAACTATTGATCCAATAGTCTATTAATTTGGTCACAAATGCCCCTTGTCCTCCACGTTTAAGGTTTCTGTAGTGTCAGAATACAATAACGTGGTCAATCTCCATCACTTGCTCATCTACTTTGTGCTTCATTTTTCAATGAATTTGATCTGTACAATGTTCACAGCAGATACTGGCTGAGTGTCATTGTCAAACATGCTTCTGTAAGAAACGTATTTCATTCATCCTACTTTGGTTTATGGAATGTTTGCCTTACAATTCATGGTTTTTCCTTACTGACTTATTTAAAATATTTTGACAAAACATTGTAACTGTGGAACACTGCTTTATTTTCTTGAGGCCTTTCTCCTATGCTTACACTTGTGATACTTTCAGTGCAGTGGTGCACACATGTCCTGTCACACTGATTGGAATTTAGTGTCTTATTTTGTGTAAATTCTATGTTGCTGAGCCAATAATATGTAGTGGGGCTTGTCCAATATAATTGTTTTTGTTGTTGCTTGATGAATTGCCACACTGCCCATCTCTCCTTTTAACCACATCTTGAATTCTTGTATATTATATGAAAATTGGGCTATTGTGCTTATGTGATGATGCTGCTTCACTTGTTGTTTTACTCTCTGGATCTTCCTTTCAGAAAACAGCGACTGCTGTTGCCCACTGCAAAAGAGGCAATGGGCTCATTAAAGTTAATGGAAGACCACTGGAGATCATCGAACCTGCAACTCTTCAGTACAAAGTAAGATTCTTGTCTGTTACATGAAAGCTTGTGTTACACAATTGTTTAGCTAGTTCTTCAATTATGTTTACCTTGGGCAAATTATTGTTTGAGTTAACTTCTCACACTAGTAAAAATATTGGCAATGTCCTAGCCTTTTAAACTAAATGGTAAGGCTACGTTGGTTCACTAACAAACCCCATATTCTTTGTCATAACTTGTACAGCGGGTGTTAAAAACTGTCTTGTATATGCTTTCCCCCTGTACCTGGCACGATTATGCAAAAAAAAACCTTTTTGATGAAACCTATTAAATGACAAATATCTATTGTAAAAAAAAAAAAATGTAGATTTCCTATTGATTTTGTAAATGGGTTCTCTACAGTCCACCCCCCACTTTGGGGGTCTTTCACCACCTCTAATTCTTGCAGAATAGTTACAGATTGAAGACCGTTCCCATGGGTTTTGCCCTATATTGAAATTGCCTACTTGAGGTGTTTTGTGAAAATACAAGCAAAATGTGTGTGTGATGCACCTTGACATGTTCAGTTATCCTGTTTGAATGCTGTGGTTACTAAAACTTTTATATTCATTCCATTAGCTACTTGAGCCTGTTCTTCTCTTGGGTAAGGAACGATTTGCTGGTGTTGACATCAGAGTTCGTGTGAAGGGTGGTGGACATGTTGCACAAGTCTATGGTAAGAATGACGTTAGTTTACGTAAAACAGAAAACTTCATATATTTGTTCATGAAGGCCACACAAATACAATGGCTTACAATTCTGTCAAAAAATGACAAGTAATCACGGACATGCTAAAAAATAAAATCTTAAAGCTACGTTCCTGCCTAGGGAGGGAGCTATGCTTTATACCTCTGTCATCTCCCTTGGGGCAGCTTTCTGTAAGGGTTTTTTTTCCTGGGCTCCATGGTCAGTTTCAACACTTGCTGAAAATTGAGAATGTGACCTTTTTTGGAAGGGATGTGAGTGGGAGGACTAGTGTGAAAGCCATAGAAGGGACTTGCCGTCTATTGTGTTTCTCATTGTCTGCCACTCAATATATGGCGTTCAGTTTGATAGAATTGTAGTAGAATATGTATTTTATATTTTACTTTCTATAAGGCATTTTCAGAGCAGCTGTAAAGCTGAATTTAATTTGTTGCTGTGTAATAATGTATGAGCTTCTACTGCACTTTTAACAGCAAGCTTCTTGTAAAACTAACTTTTCTCTTAATTTCTTTACAGCCATCCGCCAGGCTATTTCCAAGTCTCTTGTGGCTTACTACCAAAAGTGTAAGTGCTATTTTATTTTGTAGATTTTGCCTGTGCTTCAACTGTTCTACATGAGTACTATTGTTTTATCGTATCTTGGTTACCAATATGCTGTTACATGTATAGGATGACTTTTTGAGTTGGCAGCAGTAACAGTATGGTAAATAAGTAAATGGTATTTGATAGTTTTGCATTGAAAGTGTAGGTATGGTTTATCAGCTAACTTTGACTACTGGGTGGGAGAATTTTTGTGTGGTGCATGGATTGCAATTGGGGAAGCTGATCCATTGTATAATATGAAGCCTTCACTTGCCTGTTAATTGTTAGACAGGGCATTTTAGTCTGCCTATTTGTTTTCCTAGTTACAAGTGGGCAACTTACATGTTGTAAATGTGGAATCTGTAGACCATATCATGTGTACATACAGGCTTCATGGAATTCTATAAAGTGCAACACTGTACTAATGAAAAATAACAATGTTCTAAAAACAGTGCTGCTTTTTATTGTAGATGTTGATGAAGCCTCCAAGAAGGAAATTAAAGACATTCTTATTCAGTACGACAGGACCCTCCTGGTTGCAGATCCTCGTCGTTGCGAGTCCAAGAAGTTTGGTGGACCTGGAGCACGTGCTCGCTACCAGAAGTCTTACCGTTAATCTGTTTATTTACGTCTTTCTGCAATAAACATCTGAAAAAAATTATCTTGCTCATTATTTAAAACTACATATAGCATGGAACAATATTCTCTATAGTGAAGACTAAAGCTGGGTACACACTACAAAAACTAGACCAATTTGTTGTCTCTAACGATTGTATAAACGACTGAAGTCCCGACCAGCCTGCTGATTCAGGTGTACACACTATACCCAATTACCTTCAGATCTCTGCTCTTCTGTCATAACCATCATCTACAAGTGACAGCTGCCCTGGGTGTCGGTGGGTAAATGCTCAAAAAACTTTGTAAGATTCAGATGGCAAGATGTTAATTTCAACACTGCTACATTAGATAAGTGTTTTAGCTGACTGCAGGTCAGACACCAGCTCCGTACTCATAGCTAATACTGATAATCATGCCGGCACCTGTGACTTATGACCAGACTCTGTGTCAAGAGTATAATTTATGTGCTGCAGTTACGTCTCCTAATGCTCTATACACTTTGTGCTCAGATCTCCTGCTCTGAATACGCTGCTGCCCTAGCAGTTAATGTAGTAATTCTGACAGTTCTCACTACCTCCCGGAGCCCGGTTAACCCATTCATTGCTGGCCTAAGTTACCTAAAATTACCTTTGAGGGAGTGAAGATCTTCCAGCAGGAAGGGTTCAGCTGAACAGAACGGCATGTGATGGACACAGTGACAGGCTGCATACATGTTAGGATAGATAAGCGGTGGAAAGGCTGCACAAACACGGTGACAGGCTGCTATCTCTCTCTGGGCAGACAGTGATTGGAACGACAAAAATCAAACAGTACGACCGACCAGATGAAGCGATGATCGGCAGTTTGGAATGACTGCATCATCGGGTAAGTATACACACGCTCAGATATCTGGCCAATCAGTCATATTGTTTGATTGGCCTGATAATCTGCTGAAAACAGTGTAGGGTGTACCCAGCTTTAGATGTACAACTTTATAAATGCAGTCATTTATCTTAATGAAAATCAGTTTGGAGTGCGTTAATACTATTGGTCTATTTTATATTTTATGGGGGGGGGGGGGGGGATGCATTTGACCAGTTTTATTACACATTGTATTGTATTTTAATTTAATTGTATTGTATTTTAAGGTTACCAAATTAAGCCATCTGTCTAAACAAAACATGAGTGGAGTATAAACTTCTCTGAACTCGGTGCATCTCAGATATGTGAACAGAGGTTTGGTGACTAACGTAGAAAATAACTGGTTAATAAGGGATTAATGCACTCCTGAGTATTACTGTAGTTTGCAGATGTGAAAGATTTGAAATTGGTTCATAACCTGTGAAAGAGGTATGTGAAATTCATAGCAATTTTGCAAAAAGGCATGTAGTTGAAGAAATATACCACAATATATTCAGCTAATTCTGTTTGCTTGGATACCTCACATTACCCTGTCTGAACATTTACAGCTAAAGAGCCTTTTTGCTCATTTTATTTACTAGGTATGGTTAAAAGATCTGGTAACATCCATCCAAATGTCTGTTTTTAGTAGACTACATTTCCTGGCCTGGAGATTGTGGTAGTGTAATTTCTTAAACATGGATATTTTTTATTATCTTTTACCATATAAAGTAGCAATGGACAATTGAGTTTTGGTGTACATGTAATGCCAATTGTTTTATCCAGTACTGTGAAGAACTGCATATTTTGACATCAATCCCTGCACCAATAGAGCTTGCATTCTAGGATCCCTATTCCACACGTTTTTTTTGTTGTCAGAAGCCACTTAGCCAACCACTGTTTTTAGATTGTGGTAGGAAACACATGTAAACACTGGGAGAATGTCCTAAGGACAGATGAGACCAAATTAGAGCATTTTGGTAGAAAGTGCAAACAATAAAGAACATCTTCCCTACAGTGAAACATGGAGATTTAGTGATGTTTTTGGTTGCAGTGCTGGACCTGGATAGGTGTCATGGCACCTTGAAATTTGGATTTTACATGGCTAATTTGAAGCTCAATGTTGAAGCCAGTGCCAGAATGCTGGGTTTTCCAGCAAGACAGTGACCACATACTTAAAGTATCTAGGAATGACACAAGAAAAGATGCTAGATTGTTCTGAAGTGGCCATCAATGAGTCCAGTTATAAATTCCATGGAACACTTGTGGAGAGATCTGAAAACAGCAGGAGAAGTCAGCCTTCAAATTTGGGTGAACTGGAGCAGACTGCACAAGGCGAGTGGGCCAGTGGAGAGGTGTGCAGAAAAGAAAGCTCATCCATGACTAAAGGAAACTTGATTGCAATTACTCTGGTAAAAAGGCTGTGCTACTAAATTTTAAGGGGGAGATTCAATTCTGCATGAGATGTCATTGGACTGTACACGGAGATGAAGCTCGCCAGTGTTCTGGCTGGAATCTGCTTATTTTCACACTGGAGGGGCAAGGGAAAAATAAGCAGGCTAGCTTTGTGTGCAGAGTGATGTCTGCGCTACATTTCTGGCAATTGAATCGCCCTGTAAGTCTAGACTGTCAATTTTGTCAATGCAACTTATTTTCTTTTTCTGATTTAAAACGATGTACTGTAGTAAATTCAGAATTAAAAATAAATGTTCTGTAGAACAGTGAGTTATTGTGAGCAAATACTGTTACACCTCAGCCATATTTACAGATTCCTTTTATTGTCACAATGAATTCTAAAGTCCCCTATACAGATAATGTCAGAGGCGAGACTAAAAAAGTTCTTAGATATGTATGTATTCCTCTGGTTCTGTGCTCCATACTAACATGGGTTACTCTGGCTGTAGTTATAAGCTTGAATATGCAAGGTCAAGGAAATGTCAGTTTGTAATTCACCTATTTTAATCACAATTAAACATCACAAAATCTCAATGAAAAAAAAAGTCACTTGCTGAATGACCTTTGTTAAATGTCATTGTAGAAGCACATTGTGCTTTTTGAGATGTTGGCTTAAATGCAATGATTCATCACGTCTGATACTCTATAGCATAGAGATAAAACAATGCAGTGAAGCGCAGGCATTTAACAGTTTCTGTCTAAAGCAAAGTATTGATGGCTTATGAAACTGTCCATTGTAGACTTTATTTTTTTTGTTCCAAAAAAAAATCATTGAGGTATAAACCCCACATTTTATAAAATTCCTGTAAAGAGTGACTACAAAGATGCATCAGAATTGACGGACTACATTGAGACTATGGATACAACACGGCATTATTGTTTATTAAAACGAAATACACATACCTTTTTATACTTTCATAAGATGTATAAAGTCATGTTTACCTAACTTGAAACATTGCAGCTATAGATTGGCTTCCTGGATATTTAAGTGCTTAAAGTGGAGCACAAACAACTCAGTGGTACTACACGCTTTGATTTGCCCTGATGCCCTTAGGTTACTGCTAGAGCAAGATGGTGGCATTTGAAGGAGCAGAGGTTTTCACCAGCTGGTGGTAGCAGTTGGATCGAGAGAAGACATCCCTTGCTAATGATGGAGCGTACACACCAGTGCACCTTGTTTATGGAGCACCACAAACATTAGATTTTATTTTGTGGAGCATAAAGGGTTAGAAGGGAACCATTATCTTGTTGTGCAGAAGGACCTCAAATTTTCTGGTCTCATCCTATACTCTGTCAGTGGAGTAATGCATTTCTAGGAACACTGCCCAGTATAAAAAAATCTTTCAACAAATGTTTCATATGTAAATGAACCAGACCCCATATCACCAAACTCTTATGACTGACTTAAGCTGTAATTTAGGCATACTTGCCTACTGTCCCAGAATTTCCGGGAGGCTCCCGAATTCGGGCAGTCCTCCCGGAAGAGTAGGCAAACCTCCTGGATCCTATAAAATTCTGAAATTCACGGCATTGAATAGCAGGGGGCAGGGCTTAATCACGTCATTAAGCCAGTCCCTCCCTCCCCCCTGATATTTAATACCTTGAATTTCTGTATTTTTAGTGAGGGCGGGGCTATAGTGATGCAATGACATCGTCATGCCCCCTCCTACCCTCTGCCACATGATCTGTACTCCCGGATCTCCTAAAGTACAGATTAAAAAGGTAGGCAAGTATGTATTAGGGCTAAATTGAGCAGGATTTATTGGGAAAAACTGACACTTGAAAGTGGAGGTTGGAGCTTGGTGTGATGTTTAGACATTTGTATTGTAGGTTTACACCACTTGATGTTTTTCTGTCTACCTGTAAAATTAGGTGCACTTTGCATTTGCAGAGGCATCGCCCAACCTAGCAGTAAGTGTGCCCTGGATGATTTGACAGCCCTGGTGTAAAACCAAGGAATTTTGCTATGTGCCTTGCTTGCCTTCAAAGCAGTTTCCTGAATGAGGTCTACTATGTCTATATAATGTTAATATAGTTAATGTTAATATTTGCAGAGCAATTCTAGTATATGGACTGATACCTTAAAAATTAATATCCTACAATCTGGGTTGGTCTTTTCTCCCTTTGAACTATTGGTAGAGACATATCTCAGAATGTTGACAATCCAAAAATTGTTCTTCTGGGGATCACCTCAGTCAGAAGATGAATCAATATTTAAGTTCTATTCATCAGAGAGACATTATTAGTGATCCTGGATGACAGGGTGATTCTAAGACTTTATCCTACATTTTGGCTAAAGTAATATTAAGTTTCCATATATCACAGGATATTGTTGAAGAACTGATTAATTGCTTCAATTTGAAGAGAGTCTACAAAAGATTGGAGGAAAAACAATAGGTTTCCTGGAGCCTTTCACATAGGCATAAAGTGTTTATTTTGCAAAGATGCACATATAAGTTTTATGTGCATTTGTAAATACAATGTAATATAACATGGGTGTTTAAGACCATTGTGGACACTTGTTATGAGCGTTTTGTCGCTATCCAATAACGATTGTTGAATCTCAATTTGTGTTTCCAACGCACAAAGATTTATTCTCAAAAAGTAGCAGAATATATTCAAGGGAAATAATAATAAGTACAACCGTTACTTATCGCAGGCGCTCTGGATCCAGTGAACAGTCATTCAGTCCTGAAGTCTGTGGTCTAGGTGACTTAACTCTGGATGAGGAGCTGCTGCTTATATGCAAACAGAGATACAGTAAAACAATGCAAAAGGTGTGGCTTGCTTCTATTGGTCCAGGCATCAGGAGGGTCCAGGGGGTTGCAGATCATAGGCTAGTTTAAGCTCAGGAATCCAAAGGAGGGGGTCATCTCTCCAGGGGATGAGCTCTGATCTTCCCGCCAAGATTACTCATCATGATAGTCCATAATTCCTTAACATTAATAACTTGGGTATGCACTCTGCGATTCCTTCGCAGAGTGAACCGGACAGTTGCAAATGCAAAGAGGATTAGTATGATACCACACATGACTAGATTCCTTCAACGTGTACCATATGTTTTACTGATATGCCTATAACTTATAATATTACATATAAATACTACTATATTTCGACATAAATGACTATGTGTTGCAACTACTATTAATGTGTACTATTTTACAAGTGTGCGTGTTTGTGCGAATGTATGTAAAAGACGTTGCCACGTGTTGCAGCTGCGTACGCCCTTCCACGCCGTAGCGTGCCCTTTCACGCCGTAGCGTACCGTACGCATCTTTTCAAACAAAGACAACTAAGTTTGCTCAATTTAATTGAAATTACTTTATCCAATATGCTGACTTCGACAGCTCCACCCTTTGATAGTATAATAAACTATCACCTAATTACAGTTTCAAGTTCAGGGTTATACAACACTTCTTCACATACCATGATCTCGGTGTCTTGCACCACCCTTTCAGTCTCTTTCTCAGTGTTACTCCCAGAAGACTTTTCCACACTTCAACACAGTAGAAACACATTTGACACACAAACCAATTGCTAAGATAACACCCAGTATAAGGAGAAGGAGCTTACCTACACTCGCAACCATTTCCTGTACCCACTTCCCCAGAACAGAGAGCCATTTCACAGGGTTCAACCATGAGAACCAACCTGCCACCTTTTCCCCGACCTCATATAACGAAGAATTATGGTTCCTTTGAAATTCCCATTTCAGTTGCAGAATTTCATCCATCTTCCGTCTATAACTTCTTTAGGGTCATCCGTATTATTGGTGATGTACGTGCAACATTTTACACTGAACTGGGTGGCCAGTGTCACACAGTACCCACCAGTAATAGAGGTGAAATAATTTAGTACCAGTCTATGTTGCACCAACTCCTTCTTGTACGCTTGTAGCTCCCTTCCAGTATACCTGAAAGTGTCATCATACATCTCGGTGATATTATCTATTAATTTAGCTAGGTCTTGGATATATTTAAAGTTTAATGTTCCCCGAGCAGTCCTGGTGAGATCTAGAGCAACCATAACTTGAAACCCAGCGGTTTCACTAATCAATTTTGTAGCTATGGGCTCCTCACCAGGAATCATGTTTCTCTTGCCACGGTGTTCATACTGTGTGTGTATGTATGGTGGTGATGTAGTCTTGTGAATACCAACCATTTCTTCATGAGTAATAGTCATGATTTCAGGAACCAGTTTAGCTAAGAAACACAAGTCCTTGGAACTCGGAGTCACCCAGGAATAAGCTTTCCTCCCACAAACAAACTACACATCATCAGGGAGAACATAAGGAACAGTATGTCCATTAATTATATCACACAGAGTTTCGATAAAACTACCCATGCCCAGTGTCTCCATTTGCTCAAGACACGTGTCAGCATGGATGACATTTTTACAAATATCTATAGAGACTTTTCCAATGAATACTTTCTTATGTTTGGTTACATGCCCTAATTTGTGACTTCCGTCAACATTCCTGCTTATTGGTGGCCTCAGTCTCCCTCCAAAATGAGCGTGGCGAGCCATTGTCTGATCTGATAGGTCAGCTTCCCAATTCTCCAGACGCTTTGCATGAGAGATATTTAGACACAGCAAAGATCTGTCTACAGAGTATTGTCGAAGCGTTAGACTAGGGGACCTAGTGTTATTGTACCTCCCCTCTATGGGCCTCCCACCCCTCAATTTGAGTACTTCGGAGATGTTTAATGGGAATGGCACTAGTCCTATGTTATGCTGCCCCTGCGGCACGTGAGAGCACACCCAGCACTCGGTTTGGTTTAGCACCTTACCCACCAGGGAGTGATAATCCTCCAAAGGATGCCCACCCACATTCAGATTACTGGTGGACTGACATCGCTGGATGCACCTCTCTTCAACTAGGGAGTCACAGAACTTGCAGATACAATACTCATCAGACAATAGCCCCTCACACTGTCTCCGAGTTCCCGATCTAGCAGACCTTTTTATAACCCCTGGAAAAAGCTTAATAATGGACTGCTCTGGGTATTCTAATAACTTTTCCTCGATTTCCATTCCATCCGTATCACTGCCAGAACCTTCCTCTGTCCTCCATCCTCCTTCACAAAAATAGAATGTCCTAGAAAAAGTAAAAACAAGGAAAATCCTGGAACAAAAGAAAAACAAAAACCGCCACTCCATAGCTGGAAAGATAGTTCTGATGCAACGTCTCTGGCTCAGGTGTCTTGACTGCGGGCCTTAGGTCTCCCGCAACAGATTTACAAGTGACAGATCTGTGTCGTCGATCTCAGTTTTATCTCGCACTTTCTCCGGGTTATTGACTCTCCTGCAGTGGGTGGAATGGACCTAAGTGTCTCTCTCTGCAACCTTCAGTGATGTGGTACTGGTCAGCAGCACTTGGTACGGGCCTTCCCAACGGTCTGTTAAACAACCTGAACGTAAGAAATTGCGGATCATAACATAGTCCCCAGGTTCAACATCATGACAATTTCATTTCTGGCTTACCAGGTGACAGCATTTTGAGTTTTTGTTGTTGTTGTTTCAGCTGTCTGCTCATTTTTATAAGATATTGCACAGTCACTTCATTATTACACTTTAAGTCGTCTTGCGGACTCACGATCAAATGAGGTTGTCGTCCGAACAGTATCTCAAAGGGGAACAGATTAAGAGGAGGTCTAGGAGTAGTTTGAATGCTATGGAGGACTAGTGGCAAAGCTTCAGGCCATGCCAACCCCGTTTCAACCATTATTTTACCAATCTTGTTCTTTATAGTACCATTTACTTTTTCCACCTTACCACTGGCTTGTGGTCGGTAAGGGGTGTGAAGTCTGCTACTGAATCCCATGAGCTTACACATATTCTGGAAGATATCACCTGTAAAGTGGGTACCCCTATCACTTTCAATGATTCTAGGGATACCGAACCTACACACAAAATCTTGTACAATTTTCTTTGCAGTGAACACAGCAGTATTAGTGGCTGACGGATATGCTTCTACCCAACCGGAAAACACATCAATACACACTAACACATACTTTAGATTCCTGCACGGTGGTAATTGGATATAGTCAATTTGTATTACCTGAAAAGGTCCGTCTGTAGGAGGGATGTGGGATGGCTCAGTTGGAATAGTTTTCCCGACATTTTTCTTCTAATAAGTAAGACATGACATTGCTTTCTTACCAGCCTGAGAGGAAAATCCAGGAGCACACCAGTATGCTCTCACCAGTTTGCACATACCTTCTTTACCCAGGTGAGTCAGGCCATGTGCTGCTTCAGCCACGCTTGGATAGTATGTTCGGGGAGCTACAGGCTTACCTTGTCCATCCCTCCAAAGTCCTGAGGACTCTTGACCACATCCCTTTGCCTTCCAGACCGCCTTTTCCTGCAGGGAACACAAATCTTGCATTTCAATTAATTTCTGCATGTCTAATGTCTGAAAAACCATCATAGTCTCGGTCGATACAGTCATAGGTTGCCCTGCTGCCCATTTAGCAGCTTCGTCTGCCATGTTGTTGCCCAATGACACTGGGTCTTCTTCAAAGGTATGGGCTTTGCACTTTATAACGGCTACCATTCTGGGTAATTGTATCACTGTCAGAAGTCCTTTTATGTGTTGTGAGTGTGACACTGGCTTACCTGCTGTTGTCGTAAAGTTTCTAAGACGCCAGAGGGCCCCAAAATCGTGCACTACCCCGAAGCCGTACCTAGAGTCAGTATATATATTGGCTGATTTACCCTCTGCCAACTCACACGCTCTACTTAGTGCTACTAGTTCCGCCACTTGGGCTGAGTGAGGTGGTCCAAGGGGCTCAGCTTCTACCACATCCTGATCGTCTACCACAGCGTAACCAGTACATAGCTCTCCCGTCTCTGTCTGTCTATGACAACTCCCGTCTGTATAAAACGTAAAATCTACATTTTCTAAGGGGGTGTCACGTATGTCATCTCCCTGATCACCCCTGACTCTCCAACAAAATCTGTTGATTTTATTACAACTGGTAGCATCAGTAAAGTCAATTACCAGCCTTACCAACGTAATTCTTCCCCGTTACTCCCAAGTCACAATCACGGCTTTCCTTGCCGTGTGGTGCAATCGCAACGTTTAAAGCTAATCCGTAAGTGATGCGATTATCCATGGGACACGTCGCGAAAACTCATTCAGTTTCCGCCCCTGGTATACCTGCCTTGTATACCGTACACCAGTTGGGCACCTGCCTTGTCAGACAGCAACTGACACTCTATTCAACAATAGATCAAACCTTAATGTATTTAAAGTCACCAAATCACACGACATACACCTTTTCTGCGCAGAAAATCAAAGTTCCCAACAATAGTAATAATGTCCCAGAGGTTTTAACAAGTAATTATACTATGCATGTATAACAACTATCAAAACGATTGTTTAACCACGTGGCAAATCTACCGGAAGTTTGCATACGCAAAGCAGGAAGTACACATACGCTAAGCAATGTAATACAGTTAAAACGCACAATGACAGTAAAAAGAAACAGATTCTCTTTTGTCCCTAGGTTCAGTTAGCGTACCTTAGATAATGCAAAACGGACATTCGGTTTCACAACACAGAGTAAAATTCAGGTTTTGAACACATTGCGTTCTTACCCGTATATGGCGCGTCTCCACCCTTTGTTGAGGAACTGAAATCCGTTGGTCTTGCGTATTGTCCGGCAACAAAACCTCCGCTGCAAGCCCCTAAATTGTTATGAGCGTTTTGTCGCTATCTAATAATGATTGTAGAATCTCGATTTGTGTTTCCAATGCACAAAGATTTATTCTCAAAAAGTAGCAGAATATATTCAAGCGAAATAATAATAAGTACAGCCGTAACTTATCGCAGGCGCTCTGGATCCTGTGAACAGTCATTCAGTCCTGAAGTCTGTGGTTTAGGTGACTGAACTCTGGATGAGGAGCTGCTGCTTATATGCAAACAGAGATACAGTAAAACAATACAAAAGGTGTGGCTTGCTTCTATTGGTCCAGGCATCAGGAGGGTCCAGGAGGTTGCAGATCATAGGCTAGTTTAAGCTCAGGAATCCAAAGGAGGGGGTCATCTCTCCAGGGGATGAGCTCTGATCTTCCCGCCAAGATTACTCATCATGATAGTCCATAATTCCTTAACATTAATAACTTGCGTATGCACTCTGCGATTCCTTCAAACAAAGACAACTAAGTTTGCTCGATTTTAATTGAAATGACTTTATCCAATATGCTGACTTTGACACACTATATACTAAACATTATAAATTAGGCTCATTAACTAATCAAGAGGTATTGTTCATACTTGCCTGCTCTCCCATAATTTCTGGGAGGCTCATGAATTTAGGGGAATCCTCCCAGAACAGTAGGCATCCTCCTGGAACATTGTGGGGGTGGGATTTAATGATGCTAATTTGTTAATGTGACCATTTCCTAGCAAGGGGTGGGGCCACAGTGATGCACTAGTGTCACCATGGTCCCTAATACACCTGTCACAAGTATGGTATATGGTATTGTTTAGGTGCAACATCCTTTAAACAGGTATCATTCCTAGTGGTGTCAGGTAGATGGTGTGGAATTGTTCTTACAGATAATTAAATTTCCATTAATTCTTCATGACATCACATTTATAGTCCTCCATAATTAAAGAATATTTTGAGAAGATATCTATTATCAGAGTAGTTATTTGAATCTCTACCCTCTGTCTTATGTCTGCACCTTCTCTATCAACTTTGTATGTTCTTGTTCTGTTTTTACGTATTGTTTTTTTTCTGTATGATTTTTTTATACCAACTATACGGCAGTGCACAGTTTTGAGGCACCTTTTTAATATATGATGATGATGATGATTAATTGACTAATGTAACAGGTATGTTGAGAGGCTTTTTAATCTCTTCTGCCCTAAAAGGTAGATGTGGGCAATCTCCTGGTGGTGCTATTATGGAAGATTATGCAAAATATGCAATATCCCCCCCCTCCCCCCACAGACATTCTTATCTAGATGCACAGATCCACCTATAAAAATAGTCAGAAGCCCTGCCAGAGAAACCTAGTTTCCCCTCTCACAACCCTCTCCAAGTACGGCTCACTCAGACATCTGTTTGTCACTGTGGAGCGCTGTGTGTGCTGTGTCTATGTCCTGTCGTTAGAGAGCTGTACTGGTGTCGCACAGGAAAAAGGTGCATGACAAAGCAATATACGAGGGTTTAGGAGAAAAATGTTAAAAATAGTCAAAGCAATACAACAAGCATTCTAAAGTGAAGTGCAATTGAGAACCGGGTATATAGGATATAGGAGGAGAGTACTGAGCACTGTAGTGATAAGACCGCAAAAAGCTGTATAACTGAAATGAGTAATCAGGATGACACGTGAGTCAGAAGCCCTGCTGGAGAAACCTAGTTTTCCCTTTCACAAGCCGCTCCACTGTTTGTGCGTTTTGCACAATAAAGACCATGGCAGAGAGTTAACTATTGGTGCTGCAGGATTCCTTTCATGCCGGCCTATTTATTGAAAAGAGGCGATGGTTTTCTATCTTCGCTTATCGCGGCAATAGAAAAACTATCGTCATACTTTGTTAATAAAATATTGCTGGGGCAGCTGAGGATCACTCAGTAATACTGGCCCAGGATCGGTAAGGTTTAACATATCACTTTTGCAGGACAGTCTCCAGGAATATGTGAATGCGTGATCTGGCTAGCTTTCGCTGGCGAGACCCTGTTAATCTTTTCTCCAGGTGGGTGTCACACTGCTATTTTCAGCAAAAACTGTTTTTCACCAGACTTTTTCTGTTTAATAAATAGGCCTAGTAGGCTTGCACTGCAATATAATAGCTGCTACATACTAAGTAATGTATGCATCTGCTATTTTATCGCTGGAAGACTCCATGAGTGGAGTTCTCCAGCTTTGATACCTCACTCACTTTAGAATGGGAAAGGGGCAGTGAGTGAATTCTATCAGCCCTGTACAGCCATGGAACTAGGGAACATTTTAGGAGATGGGGATTTACATAAAAAGATCTTCATTTTGTGTTCACTCAACCTTTAAATAAAGACTACGCCAAAAAAAAATCCATTATGATTTTTAGTTCCTAGCAGAATTCAGTATTTATTATATACATATAGAACATCTTTGGTCATGGAGCTCTAATGGCAATGGATGAATGATGGAGATCAAACAATAATTATGGTCAGTCTTAGTTTTATCTGACTTTATGAAAACTTACAAATATTGTCTTGAAAAGGCCACATACTTATGATAGTTTTACTTAATATAATGAGAATATTTACAAAAATATCTTTATTTAAAGTTTTATTTCATTTCCATTAAAAGAATACGTTTACGCACCTGGCATATAAAGTTACATTTTATTTGGGTGGTCAAAATGCATTTGTTCAAGAATTTATAAAAGAGACAGGGCAACATTGTCAAAATCTCACAAGTTAGAAGCTGATCTGGGGTGCTTAAGATTTTTGGGAGGTTTAAAGGATAAGAGGCTTAACTGGATGCATTGCTTCCAAGAAAATAGAGTATGCCAGAACGTGTGCTCTACCTAAATCAATACGAGTTGTGTCTTAACTTTAACTACAGGCTAACATCTCTGGGGCTTTCTCTCTCTCAAGATGTAAATGCAGCCATTGTATATGTATAGAGAGTGCTTGTATTTCACTCACTTTTCTTTTCTAACATCCAAGTTTAATATTACATTTTAATTTATTCTTCATTAAAAGAAGAAACAATCATCTATTATTACAGAAAATAAATAAGTCTTCTTTTCTTCTATGCCAAATTGCTGTGGAGAAAAGTAATTACTGTTTATGTTGAATGTCATTGTGCCACTGTGTGTGTGAGTGTCAATAGGCAAAAGAGAAACATTTTAGAAACCAATGGGCTGATTATTGGCATCACAATTACCTAGAGCTTCATCAAGTTCATGGAAAGTTAGATTTTTGCTCTTATTATTTTAACATATACAAAGACACATCAGATCAGCAGAAAATGTCACTTTTGTTGTAGAATTAATTCATTGTAGACCAAACATGGTACACATGACCATAACACTGGTGTTCACCGGGTATCCTCTCTCGCATTCTCAGAACAATGCCAGACAGATTTCGTTGTCACCTAACATAAATGTCCAAATCCAATATGGAAGAAAATTTATAACAGCATAGTGTGTCTGTCTTTAATGTTGCTTTATTGCTGAATAAAATAATCCAAATTGTTGCCTGTTCAGACCAGGCATTATCCATTTCTTTCAATACTTAAATTACTAAAGAAGTCAGTGGGGATTGAACTGTGTCATTTAAGTCAATGGTAAGTGCCAATCGAAATGATTTCAATTGAGATAGTTGTTCAGCTCTAACATTTAAAATATTATTTGTTGATATATTTTTGGCCCAATGTTTGTTTTTTTGTGGGTTTGTGCAAAATTAGTCACAACATTTTTTATTTTCACTTTTTTATATATCCTGTTGAAATCTGATTTTATGTTGTTTTTTAATTATTCATTTCACTTTTAGTGTTGACTGGTCTTTAGTTTTATAAATAGTTATACAAAAGGACGTATTCAGCTAAATAAATCAAAAGTGATCACTTATAAATATGCCACTATATTTGCACAAACAAAATAAAATCCATTTCCCACTGCTTTAACTGAATAACAGGCAAATGCCAACCAAAACCGAAAAAAACCAGACATGGTTTCATGCATTTTAATAGTGATAGACACACTAGTAAAATCAAGAAAAAAAGTGCTTAGGAGACCTAAATAGTAGGGCTATGTTATGTCCTGACTTTCCAAGCACAGTCCTGTTTTTTCATTTGAAATAAATTCACAATGCCTTTTTTTTCCAACCACTAAAGCCCTTGCTGAACCCAAATTAAAAGTATAAGTGGGAATAGATTCCAATAACTTTTACTTTACTTGGCTGCCAATAGGACAAAACCTCAGGTCTTAATAAAGAGTCAGTTTTTCATTTAATAATTGTTGGGTCCAATTCAATGATTTCACATAATGCTAACCCAGAAATTTCCCGCACATTTAACATCCTGTGCTCCCCAAAAAGGCATACTTGGTATGTGCCCTCACACAGTACACATGCCATATCTCAATACATATAATGCTAATACATATTGTGTCGCTCACTTATTTACCAGTTATGTGCCCAAACTATTATACCAGCCTGTGCCAAACATGTATTACTGTACCACCCTGCTCACCCACACATAATATAGTAGCCTGTGTTTGCACACAATATTCTATCCCTGTGACTCCACACATAATGCATGAGCCATGTGTAAACTATTGTGCCAGCCTGGGCCCATAACACAGTACTTCTCCCAGTCTTCCAACCCCCACCACCTCTTCACTACCTTCAACTCCTTCCTCTGCCCTCCCCCTCCTCTCTCACTGTCACTGACTTTGCCTCCATTTTTACTTCAAATGTTGACTCTATCAGAGATGAAATCTCGTCCTGTCACCTCTCTCCTGCCTCCCCTCACCATAACCTGCCCTCTCCCTCAAGGCACCTTCCCCTGTGCTCCTTCGACTACACCCCATGAGATTTGAAGTCCATGCTCTTCTATTGTCTGCCCCCTGAACTTGGCCCCTGGATCTTATCCCCTCTCACCTCCTTCGCTTTCTCTCCCCCTAAAATCTTTTCCCACCTTGCCCACCTCTTTAACTTATCCCTTTCCACTGGCATCTTCTCCTCATCCTTCAAATATGCTCTTGTCTCACTCATTCCAAAAAACAAACAATAAAATCAATCTTGACCCTATCTCTTTCTCCTCCCCTTTGCCTCCAAAATGCTTGAGCAGCTGGTCTACAACCACCTCACCAGCTGCCTCTCTGACAACTCCCTACTCGATCATCTCCAATCTGGCTTCCAATCCGCTTGAACCATTTTGAGGCTACCTTCACACCTTTGGGTTTTGTGGCACTTCGTCCAAGTATGGAATAAACAGATTACCTGAATGTGTGGACCCAAAATATGTATAATGCTTACTTCCCTTAGCATTATGCATATACTTTTTTTTACAATAAATTAATTGAGATTAGAGCCAGGGCTTCATGTAGGGGTTGGAAAGTTTACTCTAACATTTATCACAACCCAACTCTAATCCTCCATCCAAAACAACTCTCTAATTTTTATTTTTTTTATTTTTTACAAAAAGGCGCTAATCCTTAGCATGACTAGTGACAAGTGAAGTGTCCTCTGCTGTTCTATACCATATCTATACCGCTTCTCTTGGACATCTAATAAGTTCCTTTGGATTTCAGTATCATCTCTATGCGGATGATACCCAAATTTATCTATCCTCTCCTGATCTATCAACATCTGTGTTGTCCTGTGTAACTGACTGTCTTTCTGCCATTTCATCTTGGATGTCCTCTCGCCAACTCAAGCTTAATCTGTCTAAAACAGAATTAATAATATTACCATCCACCAACAAGAGCATACCTGACATTTCTATCTCTGTTAATAACATGACCATAAATCCCACCCCACAAGCTCGCTGCCTAGGTGTAATCCTTGACTCACACCTATCCTTTGTTCACCACATTGACTCTATATCTAAATCATGATACATACATCTAAAAAACTTTTCCAGAATTCGCACACATCTCACACAAGACACTGCAAAAACCTTAATTCATGCACTTATCATTTCCTGCATTGACTATTGCAATTCCCTCCTTACTGGTCTTCCCAAAGTCAGACTTGAACCCCTACAATCTATTTTGCACGCAGCGGCAAGATTGATTTTCCTTGCCAATCATTATTCCTCTGCTGCATCACTCTGTATGTCTTTACACTGGTTGCCTGTTTTCTACCGAATCCAATATAAAATACTTTATTAACCTACAAGGCCATCAAAAAAGCTGCATCAACATACATCTTCACTCTTGTCTCAAAATATCTCCCAACTCGGTTACTCCGTTCTGCACAAGATCTGCGTCTCTCATCCACCCTCATTACATCCTCCCATTCCCGGTTACAGGACTTTTTTCGGGCTGCACCCACTCTATGGAATTCTCTCCCTCGCACAATAAGACTATCCTCAGGTCTACAAACTTTCAAGCGTTCTCTGAAAACCCACCTCTTCAGACAAGCTTATAATATTCCTCAACCACCCTGTTAACTTCACTACATTACCCTATTACCACCCGTTACACAATTTCACACAAGACAACTACCCCCTGACCAACATTGTTGTGTGACAGGATCATTTAGCTTATGAGTCCCTTTTACCTTTGCAGCCTGGCTGGACCGAATTGCAAAATGTAGACTTAACCTCATGTATCGAACTCCCATTTTCCCATAGATTGAATGCTTGTGAGTATGGACTTCTCACCTCTTTGTCTGTTTTACCCAGTTTGTTTATTAGTTTACTGTGTTTGTCCCCAATTGTAAAGCGCTACGGAATATGGTGGCGCTATATAAATAAATGATGATGTTGATGATGATGAAGTGTTCACACTAATCCTAGCAACTTTATTAAACATAAAATGTGATTTTATTTGAAAATAATAGGCAGCTTCTCACTGGATTTCACTGTTCGGTGTGTGCTTAGTTGTTGGGAAATGGCTTTGGGTGCATGTGTAAGAAGGCGTTACACTAACAGGCATGGTTTTCATAGAGTATGTCTATTTTGTGCATTGATACTCCACAACACTTTAAATCAGATCCTTTGTGCAAACACATATTTGGTTTGGATTCCCCAGAGTGATGTTCCACAAATGCATACAACTCGGGCATGCCTTAGGGGCACATATGCAATAACAGGGATGCCATCTTCTTGGCACTGAGTCCAAATGTGGGTGTGTCCAAAAGTATAAAATTCTTGGTACACTGAAGTTCATACAGAGGACTTGTGTCCCTGTTCCCTTGTTTGTCCCCAGGTTATGTATGTTCAGATTGGCCATAATAAGACCAATGGATCTATCAGTTCAACAATACATAATAAACTAACTATCATTAGCCAAGGTTAGCATAGTGAGGTCATGGATGGCCTAGAAGGTCCCAGTTTCTACAAATGGCTGCCTGGTTTATTAACCAACGCCAGCCATTTGGTTAAAATGGAACATGAGTGGTTTGTATAATCCAGCAGGAATTGTGCCAGATGTTATAAGCATATATAGCCATAATGGGAGAAACCTTGGTATGATGGAGACTCTCCTTGAATCTCCTGGGCGCCCAGTACAGTGCAATTGTATTGCACTGTACTGACTTGTAATATAATATAACTTTGTCTTTGCAGAAATGACCATTCTGTAAATACCATAAACAGTTGAACTTCTGTGTTTTACATAATTATCGCTGAGTATTAAACATCGTCTCCACTTTATCCCATGCTGGATTGTGTTATCCCGAAACTTACATTTATATTGTGCTTGCACTAAAGCCATTTAATGCAAGGCATTTTAGAATTTGGATACCTAACATAGGTACTAGATTATTTAAATTTTGTTGTTTTTTTGCATTTTTTAATTGCTGCATGTCCCTATATTGTACATATTTTGCTTCATCTTAACAATGAATGATTGCAAAAGTCAATAAAAACCTGATCTAAAAGGAAATCATAAGATTTTATTTTATGTACTTCAGTTACTGCCTTTTAGCTGAATACCTCAGCTTTATGAAATCTAGTTGCTGTAGCCTACAACAATCAGACTTTCTAAAAACTATATAAAGAAAATAATTTAAAAGTCCATATGCACAGCGCTAAATTGTACCCAAAAAGTCTCTAGGAGAATCTGTTCAACATACAATAAAATAACATATGTATAAAAATGTCCAAGTAACACAATAACCATCTATCTTTGATTCATCATATGGAATCCCTTCATTGCTGGATATGCGATATGTGTACATATTGCATATTCAGCAATGAAGGGATTCCATATGATGAATCAAAGATAGATGGTTATTGTGCTACTTGGACATTTTTATACATATGTTATTTTATTGTATGTTGAACAGATTTTCCTAGAGACTTTTTGGGTACAATTTAGCGCTGTGCATCTGGACTTTTAAATTGTTTATCTATACTGGAATAGGTTTGTGTACCCTATTTATCCTAGATATCACGGCAGCTTTTTTGATCATTGAGCGCTGACAGTTTTTTTGCTTTGTATTTTATATAAAGAAAATGTCAGACTGTGATTTAATGACATGAATTCCCCATAGTCAACAATCTAGAATTAATGGAGAAGTGTCAGTAAAGCTTTAAACATTATAAATTAATATTTAGAGATAGAGAGAAGGGTGAAATGTATGTACTAATTGACCAAATGGCTCCCCATTTCAAGAGCAACCATTAAAAACAACACACTGTTGTAAAATGTACATCAGAAATGAAAAATTAGGAAAAAGCTAAATTTCGTAAACAATTCATTCAGTATATCTTCCGTTATTTTTTATGATGCATGTGTAAACTATACATGGAAAATGTATTTAACCAATTTACCACATGACTAAATATATAATTCACTAAATAGCAAAACTATATTATAATATAACAAATAATAATCTATTGACAAGTTAGATATAATTATTGAGCCTTAATATTTAATATTAATTTTATATCTTGTTGAAAAATAAGTTATACCCATTTTGGTGCACAAAGCCACAATAGACATATATATATACACGAAAATTTAGATAAAAATAACATAGTAAATTGTTTTTCTTGCAAAAATGTCCACAAATGTAGCTATGATTGTTCTTTGAAACTCCTTCCAGTGAAAGGATTATGGGGCAGTGGGATGAAAAACATACAAAGCCATCTTAATATGACGCCTTATCTTATGTCATCGCTCACATTTGTTAGAAAAGGATAATTCAGCCTCTAGCAGAGGACAACGTGCCAGTCTGCGCGAGCATGTGCACCTGATACAGACAAGGAGTTATCATGCATCACTAATGAGGAAATCTCAGCCAAAGAAGTTGCTAGCAAATTTTCTAAAGCCCCGAGAGCCACTGAAGATTAGACAGCTATGTTTTGTCCTCTCAGCCTTGAAATGGTAATAACTTGCATCCAATGAACAATCTAAAAAGCCTCCAAAGAAACTTATTTCTAAGATGCCATAATAGTAAAGGTCAGTTATTTGGATACGGTTCTGGATACAAAGTTACACTGAGATGAACATTGTGGGAAATCTCCAATTGATGAAACCTAGGAACATTTTCTTCTTGTATGCATTCCTGTTCTGTGTTGTAGGTAAGTCCAGGCTTGCAAAGCTACTGCTTTGTATGTATCTGTTATGATTTTCATCTCTAATTAATATTATGTTATAGCACAAAAATTAAATGTATGAACTAATAATGCATATTGTGTTTATACTTTTATATAACTATGTGTGTATGGCGTAGTTTAAAATAAAAAAGTTCATGATATTAAGACCACATATGATAAGAAACTGCACTAATGTGGCCAAATGTCTTTTCATATGACTCCTCTCTAGACTTCCAGTGATGCTTCGGAATGATGCTGATGTTGGATTTTTGTGTGTCTTCTAATGTTCTGATTTTGATAGAGTTATAACATAAACATCGTAAATACAGTATAAACATTGTGAATACAGCAATGGTGAAGTAACTTTAAATGTACAGACTAATCAGGGTATAAAATGATTTGTGATCATACTGACTATAACAATGTAGGTTTCACTTTGCTATTTTACTTTGCAGGTTTCCTGTCTTCATCTTCTGGTATAAAACCGAGAACATCCATGTGAGTTTAGATTTCTGGCTATCAGAGCAGATTGTAATGTTGCTGTATTGGTGTTTTTCTAGTTATTGTCATGCCCGTGGCATTACTGTTAACTGTGCGAGTGACCAGCAAGAGCCATATAGTGTAACTGTTCATTACTGTCTTGTGTATTATTATTTATTTATTTTTTTTATTTTTTTAAAAAAAGGTTTTCTAAAGTAATGACTGTAAGGCACATTTTTTGGTTTAATAAAAATATTTGTTTAATAAATCACAGCTACAAGCACCTCTTCCATAGAAAGCAGATATCAATCTATGAACTTGAAATAATTCAGATATAAGGTCTCCAGTATATTTCATACTATATATATATGAGTACAGTTATTTTGCCTCATATATACCTTGTGCTTTATTGCCTTAAAATAAATTTACCCAATTTAAATGGCACCAACCCAAACAAAATCTAGAACCAAAATGCTACAATACTAGTGATAATGCTAGTGCTCTATTTATGTATATTATAGGTTTTGTTCTGTTTTTAACTGTGTTAAATTAATTTACATATTCCTGTTCAAATGTGCAGTTTTGTACAATAGAAATATATATATATTGCAAACACAGTTATATAGTAATAATATTTAAACAACTTACTATTGTGCAGTTACTCTTACATCTCTGTGAAAGTAAATTAAAATAGCATTCTTATTACATGTTTACATGATAAAATATGATGTTACAGAATAGTGGTTTCTGGTGGAATTCAGGGATATAATTTTCTGTGTATTTAAACATAAGATGTTGGAAAAAATAAACTGTTACACTGAGGCATACGGTAGCAAATTCTACCTTAAAAAAAAAAAAAGCCTAACTTTGTGCAAAGCAAAAAATGCAGGGTGCTTTCCAAAGGCAAGCAGTTCATTCTCAGGCGCACGGATCTGTGAAGCTCTAGTCAATTGTGTAAGATGAGATCACGCACATACAAGTTACCTTTTAAATGTTAACCCAAGAAAGGCCTCTTTGATAGGTGATGGAAATCAGAAAAAAAAACCTTTCCCCCAGGAATAGCTTATTCAGGTTGCTCTTGGACCTTTGAAAATACAAGATACTTTTTGTTTTCTTCCAGAAACGGGTTTAATGCAATTCGCCAGAAAAGAGATCTCTTAACAGCAGAGGTAGGTTATACCTTTCGAGAGAAAAACTTGCCTCTGAAATGAGTCTTACTCTGACAATGGAGTCTTTGTCACATGAGAGAAAATGGTAAAAGCGCTGGTAGGATCAATCCCTCTTGTGATACCTACTTTCCTGTGATTCTTTAGCTTCTGTCTGTCTCACTTATCAGGCTTGCCTGAACTCATCTTATTCTCTCACAGGCCCTGCACCATCAGATAGAGGCAGATATTGCTATTTACTTTAAATTACTGTTAAACCTTCTCTCCACAGATCCGACATTGCAGTAAAATGATAGATAGACAGAACATGACACTTGGCTTATTCTCTAATATTTTTTTTCACATTTATCATCCATATATCACATATTATATAGAATAAGTTACTATTGCATGTTAAATACCATATTGCAGGCTTGGCTAACCTGTGGCACTCCAGGTGTTGTGAAACTACAAGTCCCAGCATTCCCTTCCAGCAATAAGCTGCTATATATTGACAAAGCATGCTGGGACTTGTAGTTTCACAACACCTGGAGTGCTATGGGTTAGCCAAGACTGCAGTATTGCTTCTTAAAACTTTAATTGGTGAATCAGGCATTATGTTTACTGATATATTTTTAATTAAGTTAAAGTGTGTTAAGTGTTTTATAATCATGCAAAATATAATAGTTTTTTTTAAACTATGCAGGGGCAAGGGTAGGATATTGGAAGGGGGAATTCTGTGTATTTCTGCCAAGACTATATACAATATACATAGTAAACATTATTTATACAGTCTGCTCTAGAAAAGCCTAGCTGTAATAAGGAGTCAGTGCAAGTACATGTTCAGTGTTAGAGATGCCAGTTTTCATATTTTGCTTAATAAAACTGGTCTAGACATGATATTTTGGGCACCTGTAATCATCGCCTGTGCACTTATTCCAAAATACAAACTCCATGAATTATTATTGTAAAAATAGCATGCAGCACCTTGAATCCATTCACTTTTATGTGTTATCCGCACTAAATAAATTAGTTTAAGTAAACTTCAAATGTGTCTAAATTGGAGCAGTGTGGCACCCTGGGAGTGATGACCGTTAATATAATTAAGTTAGGAGAGGTGATTATGAGCTGTGTTTTGCAGGAGAAAAGTAATGCAAAATAAAATAACTTTGCAAAATGTTCTAAATAATAAGATGACTAAGAGAGGATTAAGCAGAGAGACAAATACAAGATACATAAGCATATGCAGCATAGCCTATTAATATTCTACTTAGCTTCTGTCATTAGTTACCCTATTATCAGTCTTGCTGATAATTTGGAAAATGCAATTGGAAAAATATTTTAAAAATTGCTCAAATTTAAGAAACTCTGATATGAAAAAGTAACATTCAAACATGTATGGAAAAATGTTTACTTACAAAGCTAACTTAATATATTTTAAATTTGACTATTTTTTAAATGGGAAGGAATTATTTTACCTTCCTGTGTACTGTAATGGTGCTATTTTCATACTTGGAGAACTTTCATTGTGCTAGTACCAAATTTGAAAATCCAGCATAAGCATGTGTAAATGGAAATATACAGTATGTAGGTATTTTGTCCATAATTTCATGCTGGAAACAGAAAACTCCCTTCCTATAACTATTTCATTTCAAGACCATTCTACAGAACTTAATTAAAAGAAAATATAAATTATAGTACTTAAGAGGAATACAACACCTATAGTTATTGACAAACAGTTTCTTTTTTAAGTATGTACCTCCTATGTCAGTTCATTTCTAGTGGGCATATATACACTACTGTGCAATAGAAACACTGGGGTTTCCTTGACCAATTGGGAAATGTAATTATTGTAAACTACCCTCAAGTTGCAATGAATAAGTGACATTTAAAATGCATCTATCTTAAGCACAGATATCTAATCAGAGAGAATTCTGGAGAGGCTTTAGATTTTTTTTCCATTGATTAGGCTGGCCAGTAGGGTTAATACAGTTTTATTTCATTCTGTTTCATTTAATTGGTGTAAATTTCCGTATGTTCTTTACAAAGTTTTAACTTTGATCCAGTGTTTGTGATTCTGTTATATAGTATGGTTTGAATAGAATTATCTTTAAGTCTAATAATATTTATTTGTTTGACAGTGAAATAAATATTCCTTAGATAGAACTATTTTTTTTCTTCTTTGCAAAGAATTTTCACAGTTGGAAAAATAATAGTCACGTAATGGTGTGTAGTGTTCTTGTGCTTTGGATTTGGTGTAGTTTTTCGCTTGAATGGGACATACAGTATCCGAGAGATGCCAGTCTCTTCTGCTTTGACTTGTAAATAGATATTCAGCATTCTGCCTCAAAAGTATTTTTATGTTAAAAGAAATATTTTCGATAATTTCTAGTTAAAAAATTAGCATTGCTAAATCTGCCGAATGACAGCCAATCATCATTTAGCAGCAAACTACAATCGCCTATACCACTGTGGAGGCAACATTTATCTTTCTTTGTTTCATTTATACTTATATACTTTATTGCAGTCTGCAGTGTTTAATATACATGTGGCAAAACTAAAACAGGATGCTCATAGATGACACCTGCAAAACAGCTTTTATATTCAGAGAAGTTTGTGTTCCTTTACTTATATACCACTGCTTTATTATTTATTAATGAATTATAGGATAAAATGCGAAAAAATATGCTAGCCTACCCTTATGTTACCCTGCCAGACCAAATTTTGCTGACTCTTGTGGCTAACAAATAAACAACTGACTTAAAATAATGTCCTATTCTATTATTTAGGAACTGGAAACTTTTGAAAGTATAGTTAGAAAGATAAACAGCCATGAACAGTACCAATTACACATTGGCACAATTGCACATAGTATCTCTGTAAAATGGACAATCCCAGTGGGTCACCTAATAGCATCTTTAAGTTGTGTAACTTTCTGGGGCACTTTATAGTAGTTTTTTTCATTTACCTTAATCCTCTGACTGCGGAGCTAAAATGTCCTATAAAATACAGTCCATGCTATAACAGTTACAATTCTTTATGCTTAAGTGGAACTGAGGAGTGAAGGGACAGGCAAGCAATGCAGAGCAGAGGACATGTTCACGTAGCTGCGACAATTAAATATGGATGCTTGCAGGTGCTGAAGGACTGACGCAAATGTTATGATAACTATCAGCAGTACTATGTAATCTCTTCCTATTGGCTGATCAGCTTGACCTCTTCAGCTGATTGCACTGACAATGTTAGCGTTCAGTTTATTTTATTTTAAATGGCAACTGTCTATTTGCATTACTTAATTGACATTAAAGAACAGAAGATCCTCCTTTAATTTTTAAAGGATAATCAAAAAATGTGGTGTTGTAGTAATTATTTTTTATTTTGGTAAATGCGACTTTCGATTTTATTAATAAGATATTATTTTCTTTTCTGTATCTGACAGCACTACTCTATTTGTACACAAAATAATAAAGTATTATAGATCTTTTTACAACATTATTTTGTGTATAAATATGCTTAAGCCAATTCTGAGTGCTACCACATATACGCCTAATGCTTGTGTAGCCTACACTTCCGTCAGGCGTACCTTCACACTGATGTGAATAATACTCTTTTACAGTTGTTCACATTGCAAGATGCCTCCAACTTTACATAATGACCCAAGTACATTTATTCTTGTGTGCATCCTATCCTATATACACCAAAGACACATATGCATCGCCTCTAAATTAGCCTTTGTGTTTTAATAGAAAACTTTACGTTGTTTATTTATTATTACTGTTTTGTTTTACAACACAATGTGGAATTAGCCTGTGGACTAATTGTTATTATATGGTATTTCTCTGAATGTAAGAGTATTGTTAGAAGGACTATTTTCGTGTTATGGAGTTTGTAATAAAAATCAAATAAACAAATCTGTGGGTTGTGTCGGAACTACCATTGGTGCGGCAGGTGCCATGCACTGGGGCCCATGGAGATAATGGGGCCCACTGCATGGCAGATGCAGAGGGGCGGAACTAGCAAGCTGTGGGCCCAAGTTCCCTCCTCCCCGCTTCCATGCATCAGGGCCCACAGCTCGCTAGTTCTGCCTCTATCTGTGGGTTACCACATATGTTATGGTTAATTACATTTCATTAAAACCCAGCAATCAATTAGTAGATGCCACATCCGCTGCTCTTCTTCCTAGATGGTGTAAAACCACCAATGACTCCAAACAGAAATCTGCAATAGCATAGGGATAAGCACAGGCAGGATGCACACCTCAGTATTATACAAAGGGCTCACATCTCAGCTGCTTCATTGTCCTCCAAGGTGAAAAAAGTAAATAACGCAATGTTTCAGTTACAACACTCTTTGTTAGATGCTCTTCAGCACCATTCTTGAGCTGCAAAACAGAATTGGGAATCAGGGCATCTTTATCAACTTTGTGGTGCCACTAGATTCTGCCTGATCTGGGGTCTGCTGCAGTGTAAGCCACTAAGTGACACAAACTGTGTGGCCAACAGAATAGCTAAACAAAAAGAACATATGGGGCATTTTGAGCACCTTTTGGGGGGGAGGGATGACGCCAATAGAATAACTGCAATAAAGCGTTGATTTAAATGCACCGTTCAAAGATTCTGCTTGCTTAGGGGTAAACTACTGTGTATGGGCCTGATGTAGAGTTGGACGCCAATTACATTTACAGCAATTTACATCGGATTCTTAGTCGCACGTATCTTTAGATACATGGGACTCGTAATACTATGCAAGTTGCACACACCTGGTAAGATACACCTCTTTGTTTGCCTTATGGGCCACTGCGCTTAGTACTTAAGTGTATCAGTTGCAGCGGCCCGGGAAGGCAGATAAATCAATTAATAAATGTAAACAAAAAAACGGCATGTCCCCCTCCACCCACTGTTTTCACACAAGAGCTAATAGACTCTACATATACTCTTTGCATAGTGCTTGTAAAGTGTGATGTTACTTCAATTATTGCATGCAAAGCTCTCCATTTTCATTAGAGTCCTCTGTGCATGTAATCATCTGCACTGACAAGGCAAGGCTGCATGTATGTAGTTGTCTCAGGGCATGGTGCAAGTACATTTGAATTAGTGGTATTGTACCATCTCCACTTTTCACCTGTGCGCCGCATTGACGTTTTGCACCACATTTCTAAATGGTTATTATCCCCAATTCGAATCTTTGTGAAGTGCAGATGGTAGACTATATGCGTCCATTAGGTAAGGTAGAATCAGCGAACTCACGCTGAAAACAAGAGCTCAAGTACCGTAATAATGGTACTCAAGTGTGCATCTATGCAGGTTTTCTGCCGAGTTACAGGAACTGGTATCCCCCTAACCTTGCTAACCTCGCATGTAATTAAATCAGGGCCTTTGTCTTCTTGTTACATTATTTATTTATATTTATCCCAGGGGGTAAGAGTTTCAAGCAAGAAAAAGACCTATTGATTTATTAAAGGGCTTTCGACCCCTTAGTGTATGTAAAATCTCCAATGAGGAATCCCTGACAAGCACTGTCTCAAACCCCATTAGCACATGCACTAATAGGGTTTTAAGAATGATAAATAAGACCCATAACATAACAAAAGTTTACTATTTAGGCACAAATATGTGACATTGGGCATGGTTGTTCCTCTGTTCATCCACATCACTTCTGATCAGCAGCCACTAGCACTGTTTCTGCCTACAGCTTCAACTCTAACAGAAGGAAAGGCGTTAACAGGAGAGAAGTGAAAGAGGGGGTGTGTGGTTAGGAGGGCCACATGGCAATAGCGAGTTGCGGATGTTGATGGTAGAAAAGGAGGGGGGACAGATTGGGTGGGGGAACAGAGAGACATACACACATACTGGCTGTCTGTCCTCTGGCTGGCTGGTCAGCTTGGAAGCAGGACAGAGTGAGTGTTCTCCCCCTTCAACACCACATTGTGCCCCCTTCTTCTTCACCAGTAGTAACTATAAATTACTATTGCCCCTTAATAAATGATATATTTATATTGCCCCCTTAATCAATAAACAATGATTGCCCCCATAAATAATACATCTCTGATGCATCCTTTTATATTATGAATAGCCAGATAGCATAAACAGCATGCGGTTTGAGTTATTTCAATTATCAGAAGCAGGTTTAAAATGTGTTGTTTTGCAAATTGCACTTTCAAAATTCACACAGTTTGTATATTTGCCATGTAAAAAAAATCGGGATGGTGGTATTAAAACATGCAGTTTGCGTGCGGTTTGGGCTTTAGTAAATCTCTTTAGTAAAGCTACCAAATTATGTTTGGTTGTGCAAAAACTGCACTAGTCCATTTACTCCCCGATCTCTGCTAGCTCAGAGCTGGGGTATGGTTCATTTGCAGAGTGAGAATAGTCTTACACCATTGAAAATTCTCCCCTTCCTTTCCTTTATATGAAATCAAATCAAATGAAATATCAAATAAAATAACCATTGTCTGCAAATTAAATTTAATTTCTGCACTTCTCTGCAAAACCACTGCGCCTCTTCCATACTTCATTGGGAACACCTTTACTCTGCCCAATTTCTCCCATCTTCATGTGTAAACTGCTAATCCTTCACAAAAATGGACATTTTGTTCTGAAAACCTATGCACCCTGGTGGAAAATTTGATGCAATTGTGCAAATTGATGAGCACAGGCTGCAAAGCTGTATTCTTGCTGTGGATTCACTCTTTTGCCCTTTGTAAATGATCTCTACTAAGTTTGATTAAGAGTTATTTCACAAAAACTGTGCTTATTATTGTTAGTGCTTATATACGAACACAGTTTTGACATTTCCACAAGAATGCCAGTGTGGGTACTTACTTCTAATGTTAAAAAAGGATTATTGATTATGTAATTAATGTGCAAAAAAAGTGCCCCCAACTGCTATTTTATAGGAATTGTCCCTCATATAGATCCAAATTCCCTCTAACTCCCTGCCTTCTAAATCATCCATCTTAGATCCATCTGTATAGATAAACTTCTGCATTGTTTAGCGAAAGTGGCTGTTTGACTCCTAGATGTTTGATACCATTTTATTTTGTTACATTAGTTTAAAAAAAATCTACATTTGTATAAATATTTCTGTTGTCTTTGAGTCTTCTTTGAATTAAAGATGGCATGATGGGCGTGTGGCTTGATATGACATCATGATGGTGCACTTCCTGTTAGCACCAGGTCCAAGCTGACTGGTTACAGTATTTCAGGGCACTTACCTTATTTCCTTTGCTATGGGAGGTCTTGAAGGAAGAACTCCCAGTGTACCCTGAGCAGAAATGGGACCGGGTGAAATTGGACAGTATTTTGAGAAGTGGCCTGAAATGCAGATCCACCATCTGCTTAGATGCCTGATGCTATGAGAGTACTCACATATAGCTCCGACTTTTATGGCTCAGAGAGACTCAGATACTACAGTCTCAAAGTCTGACAGTTTTCAGACACATCTGGGTCTCCTATAATGCAGATAATAATAGCACTTTCACATTTACCCATGATGACTAGACCAACACATATTTGTAGGTCTCCTTCCTAATAAAGCAGCCTGTCTGACACAGGGGAATCCTGTGACTATCAAAGAATGCCTTAGATCTCTGCCTCACAGAACAGAATTTGAAGCGTTTGTCCCCAGAGTAGGAACTGCACAATGCAAAACATATTGAAGAAGTGAAACAAAATGTAAAATTTGTAGGGGAAACATTAACTTAAATTAAGCAGTTCAACTTCACAGTGGCCCAGAGCAGCCTCTCCAAGGCTTACAAAACACAGTGGGGAAGTAAAAACTTATCTTCCTTACCTTACAACTCCAAATAAATGATTTAGAAAATGGAAACAGCCATAATAATGTCTGTATCAGACTATTCCCAGATGCAACAGACCAAGCAGAACTGAAGCCTACAGTAAAGGAAATCTTTAACACCATACTGGGATTACCTGTAATAACATGAATAGAACTGAATGGGGTCACAGTGCACTTAGTCTCAAAAGCACAGATCCTTCCAGACCTTGAGATGTGATATACTGTATCCATTACTATATCTACAAAGAGGAAGTTATGATGAAAGCTTGCGACAAATGTCTATTACGTTTTGGTGGAGCCATTTCCATTTTAATGAAAAAGGATGCCAGTCAGATATCCCATAATTGTTTTCTCTTTTGAATCTCCTCATCACATTAATGTTGCATATTAAATTTCTATGTCTTTGTTGTCACCTATAATCATCCCTCAATGCCTGAAATGACAAAGACCAACCAGATGGGTTCCACTTCTATTACTACCCCCTTTACATGGCTAAGCACTAGCTCCTTTGGCTCCTAAGACATTGGAAGTTCCGAAGTTTGTTCATATTAGAGATGGGCGGGCTCGGTTCCCAGAGAACCGAACCCGTCCGAACTTCACCTATCCGAGTACCGAGCCGATCAGGCGCCAATTAGGAATCGAAATGGAGGCAAAACGTCATTGTGACGTCGTCGGATCTCGGTTCTCGCGATATTTGAAATCCATAAATACCCACCTCCACAGCAAACCATCACCATTTGACAGAGGGAGAGAGAAGGGTTAGGTCGCAGGCAACATTAGAGCAGGGAGAGAGCAATTATTCTAGCAATTGTTATAGCAGGAAGAGAGGATGATAGAGGAAGCATTTTTGTACACATTACCAACTATTTGGGGTGTCCTATTCCCTCCTCCAGAAACTATTTTCTGGCTGCAGAAATAGAAATATACCAGCAGTATAAAGTGCTTTGGGGTGTCCCATATTCCCCAGTGTGAAACAACAATTTTTCTGGTGCTGAAAGTATTAGCTAGCAGCACTACCTATTTAATATTTTGCACTACAAGTGCTTTGGGGTATCCCATATTCCCCAGTGTGAAACAACAATTTTTCTGTTGCTGAAAGAATTATCTAGCAGCACTATCTATTTAATATTTTGCACTACAAGTGCTTTGGGCTCATTTAAATGGATTCAAAGCAGTCCACTCATGAGCAGGATCAGCAAGCAGGTGCTGGCACCAGTCCTGATGGTAGTCTTCCCTGTACATCATCTGGTAAAGCCTATGTAAAAGTACATAGTCTTTTTAAATCAGGGAAAAAAAACACACCCCAATTTTTTTTTTACAGTGTTAAAGCGAAAAAGAACTGTAACTGAGGAAAAGTTACCTGCCGATAATTTTTTTTTTGCCAACATGCCATTCTACACACGCAGTGGCAAAGAAAGAATGAGGCCTTCGCCTTTCTCTGTTAGTGCCAGATCAAAAAATGTTACTGAGCCTTCTTCTTGTACGGTCACTCGTAGCAAGACCAAGTAATTTGGAGTCCAAAAGTGGTGCACAACTACGCGTGAAAGCCGAGCTGCAAGAAAACAGTAAGGCATTAGAGGAAAATATATGCTCAGAATCAGAAATGACACCAATCCCTGTGGAGAGTCCATCCACCAGTGGTATGTGTAATCGTGAGCATTATAAAAGTGTACCCATAAAGAAGGGCCCTTTCAGCTTATCTGCTGATGTGTGCCTGAACAGCCCGAGTGTAGCCGGTGATACACCAATTGAGGATGCCACTTTGTAATTGGAAGAGGATGAGGGGGAGATTTGTGTAGGCGACGAGGGCGCTAATGAGGATGTTGATGAGGATGAGGTTGTTTGTGTAAGTCCTGCACCAGTAGCAGCAGTTCTGGCACGTGACAAGAAAAAGGCCATTGTCATGCCTGGACATAAAACAAAAAAATCCTCTTCTTATGTGTGGAATTATTTCTACCCAAATTCTGACAACAGTTGTATAGCCATTTGTAGTGTATGTCAAGCCACAGTTAGTCAAGGGAGGGACCTTAACCATCTTGGAACCTCATCCATTTTACGCCATTTGACGAGAGTTCATGGCAAGGTGTCGGGAAAAGCTGAAAGTTCTTCCCAAAAAATTACAAGCACTCCATCATCAGCTAGGACCCTTCTGTCACCTACATCCCGACGGCTGAAATCTACACCCACAATACCACCCTCATTAATATCCTCAGTAGCGATCAGAGTTAGCCCTGCATCCCACTTAGTAAGGCTGGATGACTCCTGCACTATAATTGATTCCTCTGAAGAATGTTTAAGCGTTAGTCCCACTGCTGCTGCTGCTGTTGCTGCTGCTGGGGTGCATCTTCCTCCCATAAGAAGGCCAAGATAAAGAGCAGTCCTACATTACAGCAATTAACTGTGAAACAATCATTTGCTAGGGGAAGCAAATATGACAGTAGTCACCCAGTCGCCAAGCGAATCACAGACGCCATGGCTACTATGTTAGTGTTAGATCTGCGTCCAATATCCACAATAAATACAGCTGGTTTTTCACAGTTAATTGAGGTTTTGTGTCCGCGTTACAAAATTCCATCGCAACACTAGATTTCCTTTAAAGCTATTCCGCAACTATACCAAAAAGTGTGTAAAAATGTAGTGATTGCGCTGAAAAATGCCATTCTGCCCACTGCACACTTAACCACAGATATGTGGACAAGTGGAAGTGGGCAAACCTAAGACTATATGACTGTGACAGCCCACTGGGTTGGTCATTCGCCTTTACCAGCAGGAACAGCAGCAGCATGTATACCACTACGTAACATTTGTCACAGGCAGGCCACTCTTTGTATCCCCGGCTTCACTAACAGGCATACAGCTGATAATTTGTTACGAAAACTAAGAGATGTAATTGATACATGGCTTATACCATTTGGACTCTCCCCAGGATATGTAATTTCTGATAACACGAACAATATTGTGCGAGCATTACAGCTGGGTGAATTCCATCACAATCCCTGTTTTGCTCACAAACTAAGCTTGGTGGTGCAGAGCTTTCTAGGAAATAACCGTGAGGTGCAGGAGATGCTTTCGGTGGCCCGTAAAATTTCGGGGCATTTCAGGCATTCTGCCACAGCATGTAGGAGATTGCAGCAGCTCCAAGAACAGTTTAACTTGCCCTGCCACCAACTTAAGCAAGAGGTGTTAACTAGGTGGAATTCCACCCTGTACATGCTTCAGAGGATGGAGGAACAGCGCAAAGCCATCCAAGCGTATTGCACAAGTCATGACATTGGGAAAGGAGGGGGGATGTATTTCACTCTTGCACAGTGGGGAATCCTTTCTGTGCTGTGCAAGGTGCTGAAACCATTTGAAGTTGTGACGTGTGAAGTGAGTGCAGACTCTGCTAGCTTGAGCCAAGTAATTCCCTTAATTCGACTATTGCAAAAGCAGCTTGAGAAACTGAAGGAGGAGATGAAAGAAAGCAATTCCGCAAAGTATGTTGGCCTTGTAGATCAAGTACTTAATTCGTTTCGCAATGATCCTAGAGTAATTAAAATCTTGAACTCGGATCACTACGGTTTGGCCACTGTGCTTGATCCAAGGTTTAAGACCTACATTGAGTCTTTGCTTCAAAATGAATGAGATATGAACTTTTGCAAGGAGCTATTGGTCAGCAAGTTGTCCGCTGAACTGGACCTTGGCTTGATGACGTGTCCTCCTTCAGTTTCTCAAGCAGCTGCTGCTCGTAAAAATTAAACTTTCAAAAGCAAAACATGGATGATGCAGGGGACAGACCACTACAGTTTAACATTTGGGCTAGTTTGAAAGATTTTTCAAAAAAATGTGTGACCTTGCCCATAACTCCATCCAATCCGAGTATTAACATGCAAAGGATGGTGGAGGATTATTTTCAAGAGGTAATTGATATGGAAATGTCAGACAGTCCCTTTCCTTACTGGGAAGAAAAGCAAGCCATTTGGAAACCCATGTACAAAATTGCTTTGCAATACCTAAGCTGCCCAGCCTCCAGTGTGTACTCTGAAAGAGTATTCAGCACAGCCGGAAACCTTGTCAGTGATCGACGTAGGAGGTTACTTCCGAAAAATGTGGAAAAGATGATGTTCATCAAAATTAACTACATCTTCTACGAGTAAGGCCTTTACCATCAAAGACATCCAAGGACTGACAGTTCTCTAATGGCGGATTCAAGCGGAGATGAATTGATAGTCTGTGATGATGATGTACACACTGAGGGTGAGGATGATGCTGAAGATGATGACGACAACATCTTTTTAAAACTTTCTATATAAGTGTAGGGTGTAGTCTACCCCCAAACAGGAAAGGGACTTGGGGCATTTCTATATCACGTACAGTCTTGAAAGGCTGCTGTTTTGTCAATTTCACTATAAGGGTAGGGTGTCATACACAGACAAACACCAATTGTACAGTCTATACTGGCTGAATTTTTTTCTATTTTGCTACAAGTGGACAGGGGATCTGATACAGACAGAAACCAAACTGCCTTTGTCCATTTCTATTTATATTGTACAGTCTATACCGGCTAATTTTTTTCTATTTAACTACAAGTGGAGGGTGTAATATACACCCAAAGACGATGGCTACATTGCCAATAGTCAAAGATGGAGAGGAAGACAACTAGACTTGTCTGTATAATTTGCAGGCAAGTGTTAGAATTAAGGACGGCCTACCAGGGATTAAACTGTATTTTTCTTAATTTACACTACTAGAGCCAAACAGAAAAGATGCTTTGGGCATTTCTATTGACTCACTTATTAAAGAAACAGGTGGAGCACTAAATTAGGTTATTTTAGACTAAATAAATGGTATTTTTTACAAAAATTTCAAAACAAAACCAAACAAAACCAAAACACGCAAGGGAGGTTTTGCCAAACCCAAAACCAAAACCAAAACACGGGGGTCAGTGACCATCTCTAGTTCATATTATCTATTTAGTCTATGCTAGAACTATACTCAAAAACATATGTCATGAGGTAAATAGTGTCTGATGACCTCCCGTGGAGAGTCAGATTCTCCATTAGCATAATGATCATCATTATCAGCTATTTATATAGCCCCACTAATTCCACAGCACTGTACAGAGAGCACACTGACTTCAGTCCCTGCCTCATTGGAGCTTACAGTAAATTTTGATATCAGCCAATTAACCTACTAGTATGTTTTTGGAGTGTGGGAGGAAACCTATGCAAACACAGGGAGAACATACAAACTCCACACAGATAAAGCCATGGTCGGGAATCAAAAGGCAGAAGTGCTAACCACTAAGCCACCTTGCTGCCCAACAATATCATTGACCCTGGTTGCCCTCTGTTTAATTGTAGATGTGGTGCTTTGATTACAGAGGACAGATATTGGGGTCCTCACATCTTTTCCCCATGTCATGTAATACTAAATCAATATGTATCTTTCCTTTTTATAAATATAATTATATAGACTTTGTGCCTGTTTGTGGATAGACTGCCTTCTGAAAGAAGATGTACTCTTATTCCCTGTTCTCAATGCCTACCATTAGTAATTTACATCTCTGGCTGATGGATGTTTCTTACCCTTTCTTTGATGATAAGGAATAAGAGGCTCATCTTGGGCCTAGACAGAGGAAGATAAACAGTTAACAAGTTTACAACATACTGTGCCATTATCTACCTTTAGCCTATATTGAAATGTTCATCTATAATTCACTGCCTACCTGCCTGAAAGCTTCATTAGTGCATGCAACTTCTCTGCTTCAGGAGCAGCTTTTACCCTTTTTAAGATGCCTACTAGAGAGAACTGGAGAGCCTAGATGGCAAAGGACGTAAGACTGACACACCTGGGTGTCAGTGAGCAGTTCTCTGATATCTGTCTTCATCTGACTTTTTGGTTATTTCAAGGTGATGTTGATAAGGGTCTATTGCCATTCCTCTGAAAGTAACTGTGATTATCAGTCAATTGTATGAACAAGATATGCAGGGTCCTTCTGTATGCTGACAGTTCAACACACTAAGGGGCAGGCTGGGCTGGGCTGGGGACATCTGCCCCCCTGGCCACTCCCATAGTGCACTACCTTGGGCTGGGTCACTGGGCCACCTGCATTTTGTCCCATTAAAATAGGCTGCTAAATTGAGTCTTGCCCCCCAGGCTAAAATTTACCAGCCCTCCCCTGCTAAGGGTGGAATTCAATTGGCCGCCTTACTGCTGAAATTAACACGGCCTCCACACTATTACCGATTGTGACAGGATGAACCACCTATGCCACCCTGTCTGGTGTTGCTGGGAACTGGCTGGGTTTACTTTGCCACCTTTCCTGTTCTTTATCCCAATTGCACCCTCACCATAGTAGGAGGGGCTTACAATGCTGGCACCACTGGACTCCTTAACGGCATCCAGAACTGTGTTCCTTCTGAGTAATTGTTGCTGCTAGTGTACCCCCTTGCTGATGCACCTGGGCTGGTACCCCCAACATCTTCCTATAGATTAGGGTTGCTGTGGATGGATCCCCCCTGGACCATCACACTGGCCAGAGCTGCTGGGTAGTGGTCAGAGTGGTGGTTCTGGAAAGCTTTTCCACTTATTTGTGGCATCCTTATTCACATAGTTCAGACGTTTCCTTTCCCTTTATCCAGGCAGGATACAGGTAACGACCTGTTGTGTTTTTCACTCACATTGAATAGACTTAATTAGCCTTAATGAGGACTTCAGACTCCTCAAACAAATACTCAGACATATACCTCAGAAATAAATGCATTTCCTCTAGCAATGTTACAAACAAAATCGTATATCTTAAGAAAAGTGCACACAATATAATAAAAATCAGTACATTGCAATGATACAAACTGGTGCCCTGCACTATTTCTTTTAAATAAATTTTGCCATAACTTATTTATAATTGATCCAGCCACACCGATATTAAGGTAATAGTGCGCGTAATTACCGTTAATACAGTCATTTCAACGCCGGCTTTTTGCTTGCGGCTCCCTGAACTGCGAGCAGAAAGCTGGGTTAAATTTACCGTATTAACGGTAATACACTTACACGTTTTTATTGTGCAAAGCTTTAAAACGTGTGTGTGTGTAGGGGGGGATACAGGAAGCAGCACCCCAAAAAATAGAAACTGGAAAACAATTTACGTAAAAAAATATTTTTAAATATATAGCTCATAGGTTGGCCATTATAAACCCCCTTCTACCCTTTACTGGAGTTAATTCTGAAATTTGTTCTGTTGATTTGAATTCTATTTGAGCAAAGGAAGATTGGAAGAGACTGGCAGTGCAGAATCCTGATCTTCACAATGCAGAGATATTCTGGAAGTGCCGGTAAATCTGGATGACTCTGATAACCGGAGCCCGGCTTGTGTGCCTGCTGCCTGTAGATATGAGCAGTCAGGGACTGGAGTGCCAGAGTGAGAGAGAGGAAGGAGAGGACAGTCGTGCGTGCATACACAGTGCACTATTGGAACAACATTGTTCCATCATTGAACAAGATTTGTAGTTCACTTTAAAAATCTCGTTCAAGGATATAATTGGCTTTGGAACGATAATTGTTCATCGTTGCAGGGTACATACTACTGTAATATCGGGCCAACCAGTCTTTTAGTGTCTGATTGGCCCGATAATCGTCTGAAAACACAGTAATGTGTATCCAGCCTAACTAATGTCCCTTTACCAGATGACCCAAACTTTTACCGATTTTACCATAATAATTTCAAGATAAGCAAATATAAACATTCTTTATTAATTCTTAGTAAATTGTCTGAGAACCTCAATACCCATCCTGGGTCAATGATATTTTTCTAATGGAAGATCTGACTCTCCACTGGAAGTCGTTGGATAATATTCACCACAACCTAGCTACACTGACTTCAGTACAAAGACTTGCTATCATACATCTCTCTTATGATTAACTTGTAACTGCTCTAATTTAGTCAACTGCTGATGCAACTTCTTGAGTTTTTCTACATGAGCTTATATCTCATGTCTAGTCTTTTGAAAGAAAATTAGAGTAAGTATAATGGATAACTCATGTGATTGCAGGCAATTTCCTGACCTCTGACATATTAATAGAATATGTGAAAAATCTTCTGTATCATGTCAAGGTGGATCTGTTGGTTTGTTTGGTGCCTTGCCCTACTCTATTCTCTTTCACCAGCCTTATAGTCTACCTATCATAACCTCTCCTCTTTTTACCTAATGGAACTTGTTTCCCCTGAACCCCCTTACAACCTTCTCCTTCCTCATTACCTGCTCCCTCATCTTCACCTCTTTGAAGTATTCACTCTCCTACCTTAGAAACAAGCCTTTAAAATCATGTAACCATGTGAAACTCACAATGTTACATTATATACTGTATATATGTTTAATGTTTGCACATTGTCATGTACCTGTTTTGCATACTCTCAATCCTGTTCAGCCCAGACTTTTAAGTGGGCATCTGAGACCACCTACCAGTCTTTTAACAAAACAGGGTCCTTACAGTAGGCTCCTTGACCAGCTTCTATTGCAATCCCTTGTAAATCCTTATATGTGCCTTGGAGTCTCCCATTAGACTCTACATCCAGTCCTGTGAACTCTTAATTGTACTCTTGTCAGTTACCTTGTCCTCTAATTGTATTCAGCTCTCAGAAGACAGACCACTGTTTGTCTCCAACTGTCCTCTTCTTTTCTAATGTACTTTACACTGAGCTACAGAGGGTAGGTAGAATTGGCAATTTCAGTGTCTACGCTGCCTACACAACACATAAGGCTTGTTCCTTGGACACAGGGCCTAATTATCCAGTAGGCTGACTAGGGGCAAGGTATTTGGTGGGCACACCATTTTTGGGGGTGATAAATTGGGACAGTGAGAGGTATAAACTGAAATTCATTTTAAAAAATAAGAGAGTAGTTGTTCTCAAGTAAAAAGAAAACATAAAAAAATGTAGTAAAGTTTTAATCTTGACGTATTCCCATGATAAAGGATGAAGACAATGAGTCATCCTTGGGGGCGGGCGCTTGAGGCTAAGCAAGTAGGAGTGGCAAGGAAGGCGACAGGTGAAGGAGTAACAGCCTCCTCTGTTGCTATGCAGTTCTGATTTTTATTTTAGTAAAACAAAATGACTGACAAAGATTGCGATGACCCCTTTAAAAAGCCAAGTGAAGCTGAGTTTCAAAAATATGGGAACAAAAATATTGGGGTGGGACAGGGTGAGGGAGTGGAAGCAGGATTTTAAATTATGGACAAGAACGTTTTGCCTGGTGTGGAATGAGAGGGGACGTTACTAGTGTTTTAGCCTAGGGCGGTCTGAACCCTCAATCAGACCCCGCTTGGACAAGTGCTGTGAGGGAAGTAGAAACATCAAGCACATGATCCTTTCCTTCTTTATTAATTTTATACAATGAGGGTAAATTATGAGTGTAAAGCATGCGCCTTCTTAATTCAAATACTGTTTACAATCTATTTGTGTGTGAACGTGCCTGATGTTAAGCTATGTGTGTAGATTTTGAATATAATACTGGCTGCATCTGCATGTGTGTAAAATTTTGCATCTTCTGATGGGAGGAGCTGGGTGGAGCTGGGTGTTCTTTGTGGACTGCAAAAGTGACATTACATTTTCTGAAAGGGGCAGATAAAGCACATTTAGGGGGAAAAATTGCTGCTGAGTGAAGGACCTGAATTATGTTAATGGAAAAAAACAAAACAGGCTCAATTTATATGTATAACACATTTTTACAAATGTTATAAAAACATTGACATACAAGTGTCACATGAAATAAAGACAGTCCTGACGGTCCTGGTGGTCTCGTGGTTAATTTAAGACCTAAATGAATCTAAACTGATCAGTATTTTAGAAGAAAACTTCAGAAGTTTAAATAAATAATTGGTAAAAGGATGAAGTTTTAAGTAATGTTTTCACTCTTTTCACCATGTACAGAATCATTTTCTGGTAACAGTCCCCTAAACCAGAATGTGGGCATGCACCTCTGTATGTGCTAGGTGAACAGCTAGCATTTGTGCACACAACGAATGTCAACGCAATGCTTTACACGTTCTTTAAATTATTATCTATAAAAATCAGATTTTGGTGAAATTAGCTGTTTAAATATGTATTTATGATTTCATCTCTCAATTACAGGATAATGGAACACTTTTCTCTGGAGCCCGCAGGCTCCTTACTGAATCTAATGTTCCAAGAGCAGGTAAGTCTAGTAAGTTTCTTTCAAACCAATACATTTTGTCTTGTCACTGATTTATAGTGATTAAATTAATTAAATGTCTGCCTCCACTGTATGTAGGTCACAGGAGTTCTTTAAGATCCTTTGCACAATGGCCCTTCCTGAACATTTACAGTTCTAAAGAGATACCTACAAATATTAATAATACTATATTTTTTGCAAAAAACGTGCTTCTTGCCTTACCCTATGTTTTACCATTGCACAACATTAACTAAACACGAAAAATGAAAACATATATGAAATACAATGTGAAAAAATACCTATCCACAAACTTCCCAATATTGAAACCAATCCCAAAGGAGGGACAACCAGCAACCAGGAGAACCAAGTCATTTAATAATAACCACCAACACAGCAAATTAAATGAAGTGGACTCAGATGAATGTATAAAACTAGTGTTTGGATACAGTAATGCTTCTAGCTAAATATTTTTAGCAAAGATTCAGTTTTTAGCTGAATCCAAAATATGAATTCTGTGCATCCCGAAAGTTAACCCTTAATTTAAATTAAGCAAACTAAATATAGTGCACAATTAATTACCACAAGTAAAAGCTAATGACGTTGGGAGTAGTATGGACTCAAAAATACGACGGCATACAGTGAACACTTAACAGATGAGTTCTACAGTAAAAAGATTTGTTTTGGCAACCAATCAAAAGTCGTCCCTGGATTGGACACAACAGTTATGATGAGATTATAGCAGTAATTTCAATTAAAAGCCATAGAGCTGCACTCTTGAATCTCTCCCGTTAGGGAGAGAGTCGAGCAGCGCTGAAGGTTATTGTCAGAGGTCACAGTTATATATGCGAGATAAGACTGTGCTAACTAGAGCTAATGGTGGGAGTCCAGGGGTAGGGATTTACGTACTATTATTGGGAAGGGAAAGGATTTAGTACAGGGATTATTTAAAGTGGAAAAATGTTTAAGGAAATGTATTTACTCCTACCTGCAGTTGGTAGCTAAACTGATTTACAGGTTTGCTCTTTATAATAAAAACTTCTCAGGTTTGTGAATTGTGTTTAAGCATATCTTGGTTTACTGTATACAATAACATGGATTTTACCCTGTTTGTAGATTCCTGCCCGCAAGATTGCCTTAATGGAGCACTTTGTACAGAAGCTGGTTCATGTGATTGTGAGACTTTTCAGGCACAAGGAAACAGATGCCAATATGGTACAGTAATTATTACATCAAGTATATTCAGCCAGTGATCTCTATTCACTTTACTATTTCTACACAGTTTTCAGTGAATAGTATTGAGATGGGAATTTCTAAAATATGGATACAATATGTAAAACGATCTGTCATCCCCAAATAAAACACATATTAGCATCTTTAAGTCAACAAACAAGAATTTGTCTAGATGTCTGAATTATTTTTGTAGTTTAAATAATACTTTGTAATGACCTTTTCTACAGTTGTATGCGTTCTATGCCTTCTATGTTCTGTTTAGAGGTGCAATTGACTAGGTTCGGAGTATTGCCCTATGTAAAACAAATTGCAATACAGTCAGATATGGGGGAAGTATTTCTCACAGAAGACAGATTTCTACAAACTTTTAATGGGTGTCCAAAACAAAACTATAATATTTCTTAATAGCCATAGAGAAAATTTAAGACGTGAAGGAAACTCGCCAATACTCTAGGTCAGAAACTACAGGCAATTTTGGCAAGTTCGAAAAGCTTACTTTTAGCTCCACAGATCATGTAACCAAGAATTAAAAGGTAGTGAGTATCTGGAGAGATATACTATCAATGTATGGTAAGCGGCACTGAAAGGTAAACCTTTAATAAAGCCGTGATGCTTGAAAGACTCTACTTGCAAGAGCCACATGATATTGAGTCCTGAGAGTCTATTAGACAGATATCTGCAGACCTGACTTTCAATGTGGGAAAATACTCTACTTATGTTTGCACCACCTGGGCTGAATACAATTTCTGAAGCTTAAGGCATAATTAAGCAGTATATAGTGTAACCGGGCCAGAGGAACCAGTGTCATCTCCTGGTTTAGATGGTAGTGAACAGCAGCAGAGATGTCACACAAGTCCAGGGTTCTTTGGTACAACTGGCCTCAGACAGTTTTATTAATCAGAAAAGTAAAGAAAATTTCAAAATAAAGACCATGTCTGTCCGGCACTAACTAAACACACAAGAAGACCCTCTCTCCTGTGAAGGACCTTGTGTCCCACACACATACAAAACATAGAGATAATTGCTCACCATTTGCAGAGTCTCTCAGGAGGCATTCATCCTCCTCCCCAGTTCTGAGAGACTGAATGTCCAGCCTAAATGCTTTTTAAACACCCACAAACAGGTGCAGTTGCAAATCAGCCTACACTTAAGCTGTAGGCCCAGAAGACCAGGAATGGGCCTGATGAATGGAGCCCACCTTCTCTTTCCATTCATGACCACAGGGACCTTTACCAGTTTTTCCTACAGCTGAGAAACACATTTTGGGAAGCTTTTCCCACACACATAAACAATCTCCCTATGGTTTTAAAGTACACAAGGCAGAAAGCCTGGGGCATATATAGTATCTATGTGCTATTCAGCAATTTACCAGATCTTCTGCCACAATAGATATACACATATCATTATTAACACATATGTTTGCATATGTATCTCATATATATATATATATATATATATATATATATATATATATAGTTGCATACATTAGGCCTGTTTTATTTTCGTATGTAAGTCTACCTGCATGGCGTATATTGCATGAAATCTGTCTGCATGCGCTGGAATGAGACTTACGCCAATGAACGCAATTGCATGCAAATGACAATTATGACTGCCTACAATTTGAAGGAATGGATGGGGTGGGAAGGGGCAGACGGACGTAGACAATGTACAGTAATGGTATGTTGATTGTGTGCTCACACAGATGTGAACGATTCAAGTTCTGGGTTTCTCTTAACTACGTGTGTTTTTATCTGTATCATTTGCACCAGCTACAGAGCAGGTATAAGTGCCTCATTGATAGTGATACCTGTCACGGCATCGTCCTTGTATTAAAAACTACACATATGCATGTCACTAGATAGCACTGAACACGTGTTTGCAAGTAAGAAACTATAAAAATGCATTTTATGTATAGTATTTGAATACAGGCGTATGTGCATACAAGCTACGTGTATTTTTTTTAAAAAACAAGTTGCGTTTAGGTTACATCCGAAGATGAATCAGGCCCATTAAGAATATTTGTGCTGCAGAAATCAATGTGATTCTTTACTACTGATATATGTGAAACTTGCAGCAATTTAAAAATGATGTCTTTATTTCGCAGTACCAAATACTGGCAAAGGAAGAGATGGGATCTGCAGAACTTGGGGTCAATACAATTTTGAAACATTTGATGGTATCTATTTTTACTTCCCGGGAAACTGCTCTTATATATTTGCCAGAGATTGCAGTATTCCAGTGCCTAAGTATACTATATGGGTAAGTACACATGACCAAGGTTAAGTAACAGAAGAAAAGTAGATAATATTTTACTCTTATGTAAAGATGGGAAAAATTTCCACAGAATATTCTGTAATTAACTGGATAATTTTTAACATTCCACTGGCATAATTTGATTTCAAGTGTTCCCAGTCCTACACCAACAGTACCATATAGAGGAATGAATTGAACTTATTTGTCCTAGCTGCATTCATAGACTATAAATCATGCAGAATGCCAATGTACAAAAAAATCTCTACTTATATGCTGTGTGTCCTTAAATCTAATCATAGAACCTGCAGAAAAGTTTTGTTGTCACAGGGGTCTATTTATGAAGCAGCAAAGAGCTTAAAATCTGACAAAAGTGCCGGAAAAAGGCTCTTTCACAGCTTTGTCCCATTTAACAAGGGTTGAACACCAGAGAAAGCAGAGATTTCTCCAGCCTTAAGCATCTTTCAGCTGTTTAGCACGGTCCCTGTGAAGACACCAGGTTTTCTGGTCAAATTCTACCCACTTCACTCCAGCTGGCCACCCACGGGTGCCTTCCTATGCCAGAGAAGTCTACCCAGTACCTTCTAGGATTCGTATAGTCACTCAGGAAAGTGCAGTTAGAAAGTAAAGCAATACATTTACTGTAATAAAAACAATCACTAGATTATTATGTACACACAGTAAATAAATGCCAGGCAGGTTCACCACATCATCTGTCCCTTACCCCACTAGTTTAAGGAGTTACAGTCACCTGGCTGTCCAGACTTGACGACCCATGGATCTGCCGATGTATTTCACTGGTAGAGAATGACAACTCTAAAACCAGCCACCCTGCAGGTTCCAGTCCCAGAATGAATATCCTCCCCCCCTGGAGTGGCTCCTTATATCTAGGGTCTAATTTCCACAATGTCTACCTCTCCCTGGGTCTATCCTTCTTAACCATTGGTGAGTGCTGTATCAGGGGGTTGTAGGGGGAGTGGAGATGAGCTGTATTTCCACAGAAGGTCCCGTGCTGCAGTGGTATTCTGTAGAGCTGGGGAACAAAAGAAAGGACTATAAAAAATACTTGCTATAATCCACATTTTGTGAGAAACGAGGGACTGTAATGACACTGTATTCAAATACATATACATTAGTATGGAGTTGATCCCCCTCTTGCAGCGATAACAGCTTCCACTCTTCTTGGATGGCTTTCCACAAGATGTTGGAGTGTTGTGGGAATTTGTGCCCATTCATTCTGTACAGCATTTATGAGGTCAGGCACTGATGTTGGATGAGAAGGCCTGGATGGCAATCTCCATTCCAGTTCATCCCAAAGGTGTTCGATGGGGTTGAGGTCAGAGCTCTGTGCAGGCCAGTCAATTTCTCACACACCAAACTCATCAAACCATTTCTTTGTAGTCCTTGCTTTGTGCACTGGGGCACAAAGTTGGAAGCATAGCAATGTCCAAACTGACTTGGTATGCTAAAGCATTAAGATTGCTCTTCACTGGAGATAAGGGTCCTAGCCCAAACCCTGAAAAACAGCCCCATACCATTATTACTCCTCCACAAACTTCACAGTTGGCTTAATACAGTCAGACAGGTAACGTTTTCCTGGCATCCGCCAAACCAGGATTCGCCCATCCGACTGTCAAACATAGAAGCACGATTTGTCACTCCACAGAATATGTTTCCACTGCTCCATATTCTAGTGTTGGTGGGCTTTACACCACTCCATCCGACATTTGGCATTGGTCTTGGTGATGTGAGGCTTGCATGCAGTTGCTCAGCCATGGAAACCCATTTCATTAAGCTTCCGCTGAACAGTTTTTGTGCTTACATTAATGCCAGTGGAAGTTCAGAACTCTTCAGCTATGGAATCAGCAGAGCGTTAGTGACTTTTATGCACCATGTGCCTTAGCAGTCGTTGACCCCGCTCTATGATTTTACTTGGTCTTCTGCTTTGTGGCTGAGTTGCTGTTGTTCCTAAACGCTTCCACTTTCTAATAATATCACTTACAATTGACAGTGGAATATCCAGCAGGGATGAAATTTCACAAACCGTCTTATTGCAAAGGTGATATCCTATCACAGTACCATGCTTGAAGCCACTGAGCTCTTCAGAATGACCCATTTTGTATCACAAATGTTTGCAAATGGAGACTGCATAGCTAGATACTTTATTTTATACACCTCTGGCAATGGGTCTGATTGAAACACCTCAATTAAGTAATTAACAGGTGTGGCCAAATACTTTTGTCCATATAGTGTGTGTGTGTGTGTGTGTGTGTGTGTGTGTGTATATATATATATATATATATATATATATATATATATATATATGTAGACTCTCCACCCATTCCAAAAATAAAATACGCACACACAAGTGTTGGACTTGCCCACCAGGATACCAGGAAAATCACCTGTGGGCCCTGCCCTTTACAGAGAGAGGCAGAGCACAACCAACAAGCCTTCTCCTCTTCCCATTCTTAATTTAAGCTTTGCTTAGTGTCTAACCCTGTATAGGCCAACCCGGTTTTCCTAGTGCATGGAACCCCACCTTACAGCCTTGGGCACTGTATGCTTGAGGTGGCTGGACCCTGCCCCTGGGACCAGCCACTTTGCAGCTTGTGTGCAGATTGTTTCCGTCTACTGTTCACAACCCTCTCTCCCCTGCTGTGTGTCCCAGCCCTTTTTTCTTCCACTGCTGTGTGTCCCTGCCCCTCTCTTCCCTATTGTGTGTCCCCGCCCCGCTCTGTCCATGCTGTGTATCCCTACCCCTGTTTACATGGCTCTGCTCGAAAAGGAAGAACTATGTGCACCTAACTGTAGTGCAGCATTGCTCATGTATATGATGGGGATAGGAAGAGTTCGTGAGCAGCCAAGCACTATCTAAAATTATAGCCACGCCTCCATGCACGATGGTCACACCCACTAGCGGCGTGGCGTGCAAACCCCTCTCTACAAATCATACTTTTGCTCCTGTCCTGCACAGGCTTTCTACATCCCTTCAACTCAAAGTTGTCCAGAGAGTGCTGATAATATTTTTGTATAATGTGTTGGTCTCATCAAATGTGTATAGACATACCCTAGTTTGGTAAGTGTGTATCTATGACTACCAGTTTAAACTGGATAAAAGGGCAGCTGCCACAAACAAACCATCAAAACAAAGAAGTAAGGAAAATGAATATGAAATAAGTTGGAACCGATAAACCCTGAGCAGAACTACAATAGGCTTGTTCTTCCCTAGCTATGTATGGTGGAAACAGCCCTTGTTTAGGTTCTCTCATATCTATACTCATGTATTAACAGTTTTATATTTAACAGAATATAAAGACAAACTATGTGTAATGCTTTTTAGGCGTTAGAGACATATTTACCTTTTTAGTTATTCTATTGCTTTAGGGTTAAGTAAGAGTTAGAACAGTTCCTCTTTATTGATAATTCCTTGTTATTCGGGTATATACCTATTTAACATTTTAAACACACTAATATAATGTTTATATGTAGACAACATGTTTATTTTAATACTCTAGTATTACAGTATTAACTGCTATCTGGTACAAATGTAAACCCTGATTGTGTTTCAGTTTGTATGTCACTATTGGGATGGCCTGGGATTGGCATTGTAAATGATTACACCAATGGTTGCTGAAAAAAAAGTTTTTTCAGTATACATAAAGCTACTGCATTTAAGATAGTTCATAGGAATCTTACCACTGCCATTTAAAGAGAGACACAAATGCCAGAGTTGCAGAATTTTGTACCAGCATTTTATGTACAGGCTTGTATCATGTACAAGAAAAAACAAACACCTGGCTAGTGAAATAAACAATTGCAAAGCTACAGTAAGAAAAACTATTGATTTATGTGTCATATTTAGGTTCACAACAGTCCTAAGTGTGACGGTTCTGTGTATACTTGTCAACGGTCAATCAGTATGTTTTTCTCAAGCCAAGAGGAGATCACAGTTTCTGGTTATGAAGTGAGGAAAGGAGGTGTAAGGTAAGATGACTTCTCATCAAACACCCGTTTTCCTGCTAACTCGTCAGGGCCACTAACTGAACAACCATACCATTGTTTTATAAAAAAATGTATTTCTAAATCAAAACTTCACTCAGAAATCTTGACTATCTGGAAGAAACAGTCCTACTTCTTACACATTTACCACCTTTTCTAAATGGTTCCCCCCTCAATACCCAATGTAATCAGTATATATATATCTTGCTTTTTTGCACGTTTGTAGTTCCACCCATATATAGGTTATTCTGCAGACAAAGATATCATAGGAAAATGAGGACAAAATCACAATGTTATTAACATTACTTTTATGTGATTTTTTACTTGCCTAGTTATCTTATTAATAAAGACTATTATCAAAGACCAAGGGCTAGATTTACTAAGCTGCGGGTTTGAAAAAGTGGAGATGTTGCCTATAGCAACCAATCAGATTCTAGCTTTCATTTATTTAGCACCTTCTACAAAATCACAGCTAGAATATGATTGGTTGCTATAGGCAACATCCCCACTTTTTCAAACCCGCAGGTTAGTAAATCTAGCCCCAAGACTTTATTATAACTTATGACTGAAAATACCATTAGAAGATAAGCATAAATAATTTATATTTTTGTAATTTTAGCCTGAAGCAGCTTATGTTTGTGTAAATTGAGTTTATTCCTAAAATGATGAATTAAATATAGACTTTTTTGTTTAAGAACATGGTGCAAAGAGCAATGATGTTGGTAGAGTAATGAATATTCATATGCTTTTTTTTAAAAACAAAACAATCCGACAGACAACAGAGACTAGAAACTGACAGTTTGCCAAGATATATGTATCTTTAAAGTAAGAAGCAACTTGTTTGGTAAATAAAAATCCAAACCCTTCTTTAACTTCAACATACCTGGAAAATGTCCTGAATTATCTGCTGTATTAGGCCAACAGTGAAAGTCAGAGTCTTAAGAAAAATGGCTGTTAGCAACTCCGTGACATTCACAGTGACCAAGGTCATAATTTCCAATCTTTGGAATCAGGACAGGGGCATGCCCTCTGGGGTGTACTTAGTGCTTCTGCAGTACTAGGCCACCTACAATTCCCTTACCTCCGCCGAAATCACCTTGAATGTCGCATGCACCAATGGCAGGTGTGTGCTGAGCCTGCACTCACTCACCACTCACTCAAAAATGTGTGACAAAGAGATGAAATCTCTCAGCCAACTCCAGAAATGGGAGAAGTTACCACAATGCAAGCATGCAGTTGTATGCAGACTTTTTTTTAAACTGATTAAGACTCTGAAGACAAAGATCACAGATTCAAGGCAAGATTAAGCACAAAGGGTTATATACACAAATATGGTAAAGATTATCATGTCACTTTTGCTCCAGTCACAAGATAAACTAAATTCATAACCATGATGGCCATGGTGGCTCTATGGAAGATGAAATACTGCGATTGAAGCACGTTACACATTGCAAATTACAGAGATCATTCTATGGACTCAAGCAGCTAGAATATCGACCTCTAAGATGAGAAAGCTTTATTTGAAGGAATGGTTCACATGAACCCAAGCTGATATATAATCATTTTACAAGTGTAAATATGAAAACTGGATATACCTGCTTCTCTTTGTAGATTATGTGACATGCAAGGAATCGTAAAGTTAGTTAAAATTCTCAACACTTTGAAACTAAGGACATGGAAGATACAACCTTAAAATCCAGATTCAGAAAGAGGAAAATGGACGCTTTCTACTTAACGATAGTGTTAGAATCAGTACAATGCTCAACCAGTTTGGGATGACAGAAATTAAAGGTACATCAACACTGATGATTACAGCATATTTTACGATGGAAGGAGAAGATGGCCTTCTACCTAACAACGAGAGGTACAGACAAATATTGGGGGCATTATGGTATGTGACAACTACTACGCATCAAGGAATTGCAGCTGGCAATTCTTTCTAGATGTAGGAGCATGCCTCACTAAAGTAATTGGATTGCAGTTAAGACAGTCATACAATATCTTAAACAGACTTAAGACATGAATCTGGAGACATCCACAATGGATGTCATTAAACGCCTGGATTGGGCTGATGACTTCATGGGTCAAAAGTCAGCAAGTGGTTACTTGTTCTAGTTAGAAATAAAGTTAAATCTCCTGTTCCAGAAGATTATTTGGTTGTGCCATCTTTTCAACTTATAGAGGATCTCAGAGAGCCAACAGTTATATATAAAAATAACCAAATGTCTACCAAGCTTGCAACTAGTGAGAAAATCCATGCTAGAACCAAGCTTACTAATGTCAGACGCCACCATCTACATAAATTAGTAGAACATGATGTGATTATGTTCGACAAGATTGCAGCGAATAAAGCCACTACCAAGAACCAAGCTTGAAGAACTCAAAACCAAGATAGAACTAACATGATAAGTAGTTGTCGAGTGTGGGTGTTAGAATAATGGTTTCTCATATGTCTATTTCAACAACTACTGTAGTTTATGTTTTTGTTAAGTTAATAAAATTAAAAATGACAGAAGACAGGAAACTAGAAACTGATAGTTGACTAAAATGTGTGTTGCTGCAATGTGAGAAACAGCTTGTAAGATTTGCTCTATAATAATTTAGATTATAATTATAATGATTATCTGCTGCTAACAGATCAACTGCATCCCATAGCTGGTAGGTTATCGTAAGCTGCCCACTCCATATTATTACTAAGTGAGTGTGGGTGATACATTCGGTGCACCAAGCAAAATACACTTGATACTGCTGATAGCCTTATTAAATGTTGCTCCATATGTACATAATTGATTTTACATTATGATAATTATCCCAAAGCATTGATGATAATGTTTACAATAGTAATTTAATTTTCTACAAAATGTATCTTCAGCTTTTATTGTATACCTTATTCACATCAAATTTGTTCTGTAGCTGTTTTTTAAGTTTTAATTTGTTTTTAATAAGTACCTACTGTTTTAGTGCACCTAAAATATGTCTTTAGAACAGTAGGAGAACATGCATTGGAGTCATGGAATGATTACAGTATTTCCTTACCACCTCTGCCAGGTTGTTGCTGCCACAAACAGTGGAAAATGTATTTATTGAGAGACTGGCTGACTATATTCTAGTGAAGACAACCTTTGGATTCTCTCTTGCCTGGGATGGTGGTTCTGGAATGTACATCAAGCTGACTGAAGATCATAAAAGTAAACCTTGTGGCCTGTGTGGAAATTTTAATGGCAACTGGTCAGATGATTTGATCGTACAGCACAGTAAGTTGTCCAGATTTGTAATAGAGAGGTGGTAAAGTGTTTGTAATGCCTGTTTTAAATGTTCATACTGTGTATATTATCATTTATCATCATCATTTATTTATATAGTGCCAACAAATTCCGTAGCACTTTACAATTGGGAACAAACACAGTAATAAAACAATAATGGGTAATACAGACAGACAGAGAGGTTAGAAGGCCCTGTCCGCCAGCTTACATTCTATAGGTATTTCAAAGCAAACCAAGGTTGTGCTATGGGCTCTAGATCTTCATCCCTTTGGTGATATATTAGGAAGAGTAAACCTGTGAACTAGGAAGAAAATCAAATGTCTGTCAGGATTTCAAAGACTGCAGTCTTCATGGCTCTATCTATGCTTTGAAAGTTGTTGGACAATTACTCATTTGTTGGACAATTACTGAGCATCAGATATATTTGATATGACATGGCATATTTGGTGAACTCAAATCATAAGGGTGATTTACAAAAGTGCAAAATGCTTTTTTTAGGTATAAATATCGAGGGCATATATAGAAGCATATCCACATTCCTTTTTTGAGAACTGTTCCCAAACAATGGGAACAATGACATGAAAATGAGCATGATGAGAAGAGTAAAAGTCTAGATGTTCCTACTACTACTATTTTATAAACACCCCCTTTATTAAGCTAATTTTTACAGTGCCCTGAACCAGCTCCTCCCACTAGAAATTGCCACATTTTCAACCCTTGTAGACAATGCCATCTTGATGCACAAATAAATGCGCTACTTGTAAATGGCAAAAATAAGTTCATGGCATCACAAAACAGCATATGCACTGTGGGGTGCATTTTACATTGACCTGTTACTGAGGTAACAATAATGTGACTAATGGCTTATATCAAGTTTACCTCATTCACACAATGTATAAAACTATAATAACAAGTTTAAAAATCCATAGTGCATGTGCTGTTTTGTGATGTGAGGTATAAGCCATTAGCCACATTATATCATTCTATTCCTTTATGTCCATGTCTGGATGACAATAACAGACGAGAAGCAATTACAAAATAATTTATTCTTTGAATAAAGCATTTTTTTCAATTGCTTATATTGTATAAAGATTTGTTTTATGTTTTTAGTATTTTAATCTACTTTTTGCTATTTCATTTTATTATTATTTTTAACTAGTGTAGGTCATGCATCCGGTTACAGACTGGCCCTGCAAAGCAGTAAGTTAACTCATACTGCTCTGAGGCAGCTGAGTATCACTAAAAAGACTCTGCAGCATTTAATAATAAATTATGGCAACAGGTGATTGTGCAATAGATAATCAGCCCTGCTGCCATATATTAATATGTGTATGCTCTTCCAGCATATATTTGGGATTATTCTAATTTCTGTCCATAGACTTTAACAAAACAACAGAAATACACACATTTGTAATTTATTTAATTAAAAAGGTTATGCTACTGTTTCCTATCAGCTGACTGCTGATAGTAGTACCTGATACTTGTAGTATATATATCCCCATTATGTTACTATTATTATTTAATAGTATTTTTATTTATGTATGTAGTGTAGAACATGCTGTTGCTGCCTTTTTTTACATGCTTTTTTAGTTTAGTTTATTTGCATCAGATCACATAGAACCCATGTAAAACGGCTACAAATTCAAGTGTAGGCAATGTCCCTCCATACATGGAAGTATGATTAATCATAAGTACAAGAACATTAAAGGACCTCCCTATATTTCTTATCTGTGACCATCTGCATTATTTAATTTTAGATTTAGTGCTCTCCCAGAACATACTACCATAGAAGAAGAAAAAGGTTCTGACATGGACGCAGTCTAAGAGATTCAGAAAATTATAAAAAAATATATCAATGTTTATTCTTATTTGATAAATTATTACAAACTGTGTATTCTTTGAAAAATATAATTCAAATGTCATAGAAAGTGTCAAAGTAATACAAGAATAGTCAATGAAAAAGCAAACGTTCTCAATATCTGGAATCAATGCGTGTTTTAATACTGGTGATCTTATTATGTTAAGACTGTTACTCTGTATATTAATATACTAAGATTTTGTCTCTTATTATCTTAGCACAACTTGATATCCCAGTGGGTAACATTCTATACATCAATATTCCATTTATCACAAACTTACTGGCAACTGCCTGTCTGTGATGCAAACCATTTTGAATATTAAATGGAATTTTACATGTTAATATCTTCACTATTATGATAAGTGTATATCCCTTCATGTATCGCAGCAGATTCTTCTACTTAGTAGAGTACACTTATATTATACATACATTCACAGTGGTATTTACAACATTAATTTCATGCATGTGATTTCTTACAATTTGTTCAGCTGTAAATTATTTTAAGAGAATGTGGAATCTGCTACATATTGACCTTTGTGAAATGGCTTTAGAATGGAGCCTCCGTCTTAATTAGAAATATTTTTCTGTTAATAAATTCCTGTGCATTTGAGTAAATTATTATTATTAATATGCCCATATAATCCCTTCTTAATAATTATGACAACAGTATAATAAACATTATGAGTTACAGTACTCCAATTAAACATCAATAATATCACATCACTCCCTGAACCTACATCCCGGTTAAATATCTAAAATATAGCAGTATATATAATGAAAATAAATTACATTTGAGGGAGATAAAAGGGACATAAGCAATTATAATTATTAAAAGGGGATTATACAGATACATTAATAATAATTCACTCAAACCCATAGGAATTAACAGAAACATATTTCTAACTAAGGCAGAGGCTCAATTATAAAGCCACTTTTCAAAAGTACATAATAATGCAATCTCCAAGGACATATATAGCAGATTCCACATTTTGGCAGACACTTTAATAGCTATGCATTATCAGAATTATTAAAATAAATTACAGCAGAAGAAATTAATGTTGTAAATACCACCTTGAATGTATGTATAATATAAGTGTACTCTACTAAGTAGAGGAATCTGCTAAGATACATGAAGGGATATACACATGTTATAATAGTGAAGATATTAACATGTAATATCCATTTAATATTTAAAATAATTAGTATCACAGACAGGCAGTCGTCAGTTAGTTTGTGATGAGTGAAATTTTGATGTGGAGAATATGTTACTCACTGGGATATCGAGTTTTGCTAATATAATAAAAGAAGAGACAAAATCTTAGTAAATAACTGTTTTATTACAGTATACACAGTAACAGTCATAACATAATAAGATCCCCAGTATTAAAACACGCATCGATTCCAGATATTGAGAACTTCTAATGTTATAGCTTTAGCTTTTTTAATTAAATATCTCTATATTTTTTTGACACTTTCTGCTATATTTGATTTATATTTTGCAAAGAATATATAGTTTGGAATATGATAACAAATAAGAATAAACCTTGATATATTTTGCAATATTTTTGTGGACCTCATAGAGTGCTTCAATGTCAGAACCTTTTTTTCTACTTTGGTTACATTCCCTCCACACACAGGAAATAGATTCCTCATACATATAATTTGTAGGGATTAACTACTGTGAATTTTCTATAAAAAAAAAACCTATTTATAATTTCAGTTGATATAGTATTAAAAAATAATTTAAAAGAATCGTTCAGACAAGTGATTAATAAGCATTTAATAGGAACTTTCCTTTGCAGTGGTCCAGACAGAACATGTTCTTATTATTATACATATATTGCTCTTGAATTTGTTGCCTTTTTATATGTTTTTTTAGAGTATCTGATGCAGATCTGCCAAACTAAAAACAACATAAAAAAAAAAAAAAAAAAGAAATAGCATATTCCACACTACATACATGAATAATTATGCTATTAAATAATAGTAATAATAGTAAGAGCGGCATCACATCACCCGACTTGGGAATTAAAAAGTGTAATATTATATAGTGCTTTATACACAGATCATCAAAGTTTTTCAAATACAATAATTGAGAATATTACAAAATTATTTTTCCAACAGGTTTTAGCTCTAATGATCCATTCATTACAGGTTAATTATCATAACACTGGAGAGTTGACATAGAAAGTGTAATTTTAAAAAGTGCAAAACTGTAGTCCCATAGTGCAAATGCTGTATTGGAATGTCATGCACCTATTTTTGCATCAGTACGCCATTTGTTTACAGGAAGGGCATGTATTTGATAACCAAGATTGCAATGTCTATTGGGTGCAACATTTTTCATGTTCTGACCTGGCAGATTGGGAGAGTTCCTTCCCTGTCTTATATTTAAATTAAGTAAAATATATGGTTGAGCAAACTCTTCTTTTGCTCTGTGCATATTCTCAAAACTTATACTACATACTGGGTTGCATATATTTAATTCTCTAGAAATGTTACATGAATTATACTTAATTTTACAAATACTGCAAAGGTGTGTAATGTGCTGAACTGTGCTAAAGTGTTTTTAATATATGTATAAACTTCTGTAAATAATATCTGTATAAATAGTGAATTCTGTATCTCTTCAGTGTTCATTAGGAATGTGCATATTTTTGCATCTTCTACTGTAAGTTATTACAGATAATAGAATTCACCTGAGATAACTGTGACCTGTATACAGCCTCATGCTTTATATGGGCACAGAACTCCTCAATGACTTCTAATATCCATATAATTTACAGTAGAGAGTGCATTATCTCACATATAAAGAGTCAGCGGAAGTGTCAGTCAATTTTGAAGTGCTGTACATAGGGCCGGTGCAAGGTCTCTAGGCGCCATGGGCAAAGTTTCAGCCTAGCGCCCTCCCCCCCATCCTCCAGCGAGGCTCTGACACAAAATTGCTAAATTTTTCTCCCACATAGCTTGCAAATCAAATATATATAGAGTATGACATGGCAAATAGTCATTTTTATACCATAGAAAAAAAGACTACTTGCCACTTCATGCTCTAAAATAGTCATCTTGCTCATGCATAGTGTGCAAATCAAATATAGAGCATGAGGTGGCAAATAAAAATCAACACCCCCTTCCCAATTGGGCTTTGGGTACCCCTTTTAGAAAATAATAATAATAATAATAATAATAATAATAATAATAATAATACCAAAAAAATTGTAGATACTCACTTTTTTTTCTCCTAAAGGCTGGTTAGCAGATTCAGGGGACCTCTTCAATGGCTGCCCACCGCTCCTCGGTTTCTTCATAACAAACGAGAGGGTTGGAATGGAGCGGTGCATGCTGGAAGGGGTGGGAGGCGTCGGGACATAACTTTATACACACTGTCTGTCAGTGACAGAGACTGTTACTGGACCGAGGCGCCAGCCGGACAATGAGAATGTCACATGATCACTGTCAGTCAGTGATCATGTGAGTGCGTTGGGCGGCTCGGGCGCATTGATTTGGAGAAAGAAGAGGACTATGGCAGCCACTACAAAAGAGCAGCAGGCGCACCTCCGCCGCTGCACTTATGACCCAAACCGCTGACTAATTTAGAAAATCTAGTCAGCGGCGCCCTGCAGGTCCCGGCAACTGCCTAAGGTTGCCTAAAGGGAGCGCCGGGCCTGGCTGTATAATGCCCAGTGGTGTGTGTGGGCTGGTATACAATGGTATTCCATACCGCCATTTCTACTACTGCCTTCATTGTAAAACTATCAAATACCATTCGCTTACATTCTCCATACCGCCACTGCTCAACTTCCACTTCGACCACTGATAATACCTATTATGCCAATGTATGTTATTACATGTCCATGTAAATAGAATTTACATATTGTTTATGTTTCCTATACAGCAGGAGAAACTACAGAAGACATTTCTTTGTTTGCAAACAGTTGGTATGTTCAGATCCCAGATGAACCCATTTGTGTAGCCACAGTCTCCGATTATCCAAATCCTTGTTCTCAGGAGTCCATTCATGAGGTATGTGTCGACTGGAACACATTATGGGGATCTACAAAGATACATATATTTAAAGTATAATGTTCTTCCCTTTACTTAGATTTTCGTCAAAGAAATGTGATACAATAATTGTCAAAGTCTTCTAATTACTATTTACTAGTGCATAGCTAGCTATTCATTCCTCTCAGTACATTGTGATAGTCTCAGCAAGTTACATGTTGATCTTGTACGTGTGATTCTTACACAGGCAATGTTTCTCAAGTGTCAAGTGCTGTTACAGTTTCCTTTTCTAAGCTGCCACGAGACAATTGACCCTTATTCTTACATTGCAAGCTGCATGAATGATCTCTGCAAGTAAGTGTACAATATTTACCAGGTTTAAACTGATTAATCTGTCATCTGTCATACGTTCCCCGATGGTCGTAATCCTACAAACTGTCCCACTTTCAGATTCTATAGTAAAAAATGCATTAGAGAGCTAGTATATAAAACTTCATGTTAAAAACACAGGAGAGCAACCCCTGCAGTTTTCTTCATCACAAAATATGTTTCTATAATGTTGAATTTTGCCAGTTAAAAACTATAATTGTCATACTGATTTAAGCTTAGAAGGTGCAACGTAGCAGTAAATTATTGAAAATATAGTTAATTATTTTTGTTGTGTGGTTACATGCCAAGGAGTCCTATGGTTTCTCAAAGCATAAACTATACTGCAACTTAGTTGCTGTTTCCAATCACAACTGCATATAAAACAATATTGTGCCAGCTAGTAAGTAATGATGAAAAACTTTGCACAATTCACTTAAGCAGCAATAAAGTCATTAACCATCTTCTAATTCGCAGGTCTATAGGAATAAAAACCATTGATTTATTGTTACATAGCAGAGGAAACACTGTTCTTAATATTTAGCTGATTCAGCCATGTCAGTCTTTAGTGTGTATCACCTACAGTGATTGACCTAAATGGAAACATGTTTCCCTAGACAAGATGATGATGAATCTTATTGCCGTGCTGTTATGGAGTATGCAAGAGCGTGTTCTCATTCTGGCTTCCCCATAAGAGACTGGCGAGATGACTTCCCTGCATGCAGTATGTATCATTTATGGATATAGTTACAGTGTTTCTTAGCCTTTGTGTTGATACTTCTTCTGGCATGTATTTCACTTCATTGTTTTTAGGAAACCGTAGTATTAAAACCATAATCCTAAACAAATAGGAGTACATATAAACACAGCAAAGCTTGGCCTAGTCTTTTAAATTACATTAAACTAAACTTAACATCTCCTATTTTGAAAACAAGTTTTACAACTATGCAGGTGATAGTGACAACTCACTGTCTTTCATTGACTTTCTTAGTGATATGGCAGTTAAAACTAATTTGCAAATCCACGAGAACAGCTGTTGTAACAAGCAATGAAATGTAGGTTTGTAGTCCCTCATTGACAATAAAAAACATCACCAAGTATGCAAAACATTTCAGGATAAGTAGTACGCAATCTACTTTTCTTATGTATATACCATCACTACTTTAAGATATCGGTGGGAATTCAATTCCCACCGACAGAATGCTGCGCAAAGTCTATTACTGTTAATACGGTCATTTTAGCACAGATTTCTGCTTGCGGCTCAGGGAGCCACGAGCAAAAAGTCGGCGTTGAAATCACCATATGAACAGTAATTATGTGCACTATTACTGTAATATCGGTAATAGTGCGCAGGACGCGTTACTTTTGACAGTAATGCGGCCAATTGATTTCCTCCTATATTGTCTTGGTTTTACATTTTTAATTTACGTATTCATAAATTTGCCTATCCTCATCACCTGTCACCACGGGCGCCAAGAGGGATAGGGGAGTGGGTACAAATTACTCGGGTTCGGGGCCCTACTAGAGCTCTATAGTTGAAAAAGTACTTTTTATTTTTTGCTCGCGGGTCTCCCCCACCCCACTCGCGCGCACTCTCACGAGTGGGAGGGGCTGTGTGCAGAGCCGGACCGGACACACCGGTCACATGATACAGAGTGTGGGTGGGAAGCTGGAAATCTTCCTGTGCTGTGCAGTGGAGAAAAAGGTAAGTAGATGTGATAAGGAGGAAGCATGTGTGACTAAAGGTGTTGGGCAGAGAGGGGACATGTGTGACTAAAGGTGCTTGGCAGAGAGGGGGAATGTGTGACTAAAGGTGCTGGGCAGAGAGGGGACATGTGTGACCATAGCTGCTGGGCAGAGAGGGGGGCATGTGTGTTTAAAGCTGCTGGGCAGTTATGGGGCATATGTGACTAAAGGTGCTGGGCAGAGAGGGGGCATGTGTGACTAAAGGTGCTGGGCAGAGAGGGGGCATGTGTGACTAAAGGTGCTGGGCAGAGAGGGGGCATGTGTGACTAAAGGTGCTGGGCAGAGAAGGGACATGTGTGACTAAAGTTGCTGGGCAAAGAAGGGACATGTGTGACTAAAGGTGCTGGAGAGTGGGCATGTGTGACTAAAGGTGCTGGGCAGAGGGACATGTGTGACTAAAGGTGCTGGGCACAGAGGGGGCATGTGTGACTAAAGGTGCTGGGCACAGAGGGGACATGTGTGACTAAAGGTGCTGGACACAGAGGGGACATGTGTGACTCAAGGTGCTGGGAGAGAGAGGGCAAGTGTGACTCAAGGTGTTGGGCAGAGAGAGGGCATGTGTGACTAAAGCTGCTGGGCAGAGAGCGCCATGTGTGACTAAAGGTGTTGGTCAGAGAGAGGGCATGTGTGACTAAAGCTGATGGGCAGAGAGGAGGCATGTGTGACTCAAGATGCTGGGCAGAGTGGGGTCATGTGTGACTAAAGGTGCTTGGCAGAAAGGGGGCATGTGTGACTCAAGGTGCTGGGCAGAGAGGGAGCATGTGTGACTAAAATTGCTGGGCAGAGAGGAGAGAGGACATATGTGACTAGAGGTGCTGGGCAGAGAGGAGTCATGTGTGATTAAAGGTGCTTGGCAGAGAGGGGGAATGTGTGACTAACGGTGCTGGACACAGAGGGGGCATGTGTGACTAAAGGTGCTGGACACAGAGGGAACATGTGTGACTCAAGGTGCTGGGCAGAGAGGGTGCATGTGTGACTAAAGTTGCTGGGCAGATAGGGGTATGTGAGGCTAAAGGTGCTGGAGAGGGGGCATGTGTGACTAATGGGGTTGGACAGAAAGCCCCATGTGTGACTAAAGGTGCTTGTGACTGGATCACTTATAAATAACTTATGGTATGAATTTATTTAAAGGAAATAGCGCAGGGCGCTTATTTATATAATTGACAATACACTTATTTTTGATATTGTGCATATTTTGATATAGGAAATCGTTATTTCTGAGACCAGGATAGAAAATTAGTTTTTTCTGTTTTAAGCTTTCTAGGGGAAATGCCGTATTTCTGATGTATATATCTGATACAATAAGCCTTTGTTTTGAAAGCCTTTTGTATATCTTGGTGTAAGGAAATGTCTTGTTTGGGGTTTACAACTTTTCCTGGGGAATTCTTTTCTTTGGAGGAAATGTGTATTCTGCAACTGTTGGAAGAAAGGACTCCTGCTAATCTCATGCTAATTAGACCTTTTGATGTGTGAGGGTCATAGAAAGATATAATTAGACTTGCTGTCCACTGTAAGATGCAGGATATCACAGCAAGGTTTTAAGATATCACAGATAAGCGTAAATATTGTTAGCTTTGCAATGCATGTAAATCCATGTTTGTGTAAACACATTGCATCCTGATTCTAAAAATAGCCTGTGTCCAAATAAGTGTGAAAATCACTGTCTTGTGCACTGAAATGTATCATTCTGATGTTCCATCTGACCTGATCACTGATACTTTTAATCAGTGGAACTGTCCTGGTCAGGGCACCTGAGTGAAATAAAACATCACTCTTTGCTTCAAGACCCTGCTTGACATCTTCTTTATTATTACTGTAATCCTGTGACCTGCAGATTAGACCCTAATCCGTTCTCCGTCTGTTTCTGAGGTTGGACCCAGCTCTCCAGTACCACCGCTCTTCCGCTACCCAGCGGCTTTGGCCAGTGTAATAGGCCAGGGGGGATCCATCCACAGCACCCTGATCCAAAGTAAATGGTCAGGGGTACAAGCCCAAGTGTACCAGCATGGGAGTACACTAGCAGTGACAGTTACCCAGAAGGAATGTGGTTCTGGGCAGCATAAAGGAGCCCAGTGGTGGCAGCAGGCTCCTCCTACTGCGGCAAGAGGGGCATATTCGGAGTAACGAAAGGGGACGGTGGCAAAGTTAGCCCAGCTGGTTCCCAGCAACAAAAGACAGGGTGGCATAGGCGGTCCATCCTGTCACAGTGCTGGAGAGAGGGCATGAGTAACTAAATGTGCTGGGCAGAGAGGGGACATGTGTGACTAATGGAGGTGGGCAGAGGGGGCATGTGTGACTAAAGATGCTGGGCAGAGAGGGGGCAAGTGTAACTAAAGGTGCTGGGCAGCGCGGGTGCATGTGTGACTCAAGGTGCTGGACAGAGAAGGGGCATGTGTGACTAAAAGTGCTAAGCAGAGAGAGAGAGCATGTTTGACTAGAGGTGCTGGGCAGAGAGGGGGCATGTGTGACTAGAGGTGCTGGGCAGAGAGGGTCATGTGTGACTAAAGCTGCTGGGCAGAGACGGGGAATATGTGACTAGAGCTGGGGGGCATGTGTGATTAATGCAAGTGGGCAGAGTGGGGCAAGTGTGATAAAAGCATGTGAGCAGAGGGAGCTTGTGTGAGTAAAGCATGTGGGCAGAGGGGGCTTGTGTGAGTAATGCATTTTTCTGTAGGAGGATGGCCTAGTGCTTTTCACTTGCTAGACACGCCCACAATGATGCACAACCACGTCCCCAATGCTATGGCCACACCACCTTTGACGGCGTATAAGCATAAGTTTACATGCTAATCACCAATAGGGGCCCCCATAAAGTTGCTGTACCGGGGGCCAAAATTCCTCTTGGCGGCCCTGCCTGTCACTACTTCACATTCCTACCTTTAGGACCTTGCCCGCACTGCTCTCCATATTTGCAAATCCCTGCCCCACCCAACCAGACTCACCCCCCAACCTCAAATCTTTCAAATGCTCTTCCTTTAAAACTCACGTTTTTACACTTGCCAACCCTAATCAATCCTAAGAAAATTCTCTTCTCACGCTTCACCTGTCCATTCTACTCCTTTCACTCCATCCCTTTTATCTCCATTTGCTATGCCAGCCCATCCTAAACAGCTCCCTCATTTCGCTCCATCTCTTCCTCTCGCTTCCCTCCACCCCTATCATCTCTGTTTTCTTCCATAATCTGCTTGAATGTTGACTGTCACAAGTTTGGCCCTCACTACCTTTTATCTGCTCATCCTCTTTGAAATGTTTTTCTTTGCTGTAGTTGTGTTTTTTTTTATAGTTGCTTTCTCTATTGTCTCTTGTTACGAGCCGCGGCGGCTGCAAGCACACCGCGACTCGCTCCCTTCTGCTCCTGACATCCCGGCCATCCCTATGACAACCGGAACGTCACTTCCATTGTTCGACCGTTGCTAGGACAGCAGTCGAACGCCGAGCTGTCAGTGTTTCATGGCTCGGTGAACACAGGGCAGCCGGGCGCATGCGCCATTAAGCCTGCGGGCTGTTAACGTTAAATTACATTTATTAGGTCACACCTGGGGGGCTCATTGTACCATCTCCTTGCCTCTCCGTGATTGGCTGTCTTGACTATTTAAGGCAGGGAGGGCTTAGCCTCTCTGCCGGTTATAGCGTGGATCCTGTCTGTTGCTGACCTGATCCTATCCTGTTCCTGTCTTGCCCCAGTGTTCCTGTGGATACTCTGCCCGTTTACTATTGGTCCTCCTGTTGTGACCTTATTGCTCTGTTTCTGGATTCTCCTCTTGTGCTGGTGACCCTGACCCTTTGGCATGTTATTTGACTATTCTGCTTTCTTCTGACCCCTGACCTCGGTTTACGAATGACCATCCATTACCATCTATACAGCCTCCTCCGGCACCTGCTGCTGCGGTGTTGTTAATAGTCTTCAACTACATTAAGTGTAAAGTCCTGGTGGCATCTGAGTACCTGTGAGCACATAAAGCTCTACGGGAAAGGCGGCTGCTATAGGCGAAGACCTCTTTCATCAGTTCTGTAAGTTTATTATCAGACCGGCAGCCTAACCCTTGTATGGATTTTTAATGATTCTATTGTTTCTTCTGTCTCTTACTTATCTGTATTTTGTTCTCCTTATTTTTTGTTGATTGTGATTCGCTTCAGACTACATAAATAAAATAAAAAGCTGATGAAATTCAGCTTTATTTGGTTTAAAAAAATAGCTGCCCAATGTCCCACCCTGTGCTTCCCCACGAAGACCATGTCATTCACCCTTCCCAGCTCACAACACCATAACTGCACTGACTAACAAAAAGTATGCACCATAGTGGATTTGTGCCAAAGATATTTAACTAGGGAAACCAAACACTATGGAATTTATCAGAACAAGCTAATACGAGCAAAATAGGATAAGCCAGTCTTATTTTTTGCTGTAATCAGTACATTTTACACTTCAAGGTGATATATCTTCAAATAGAAAACAGGAACTTTACAGAGTGCTTTACCTTTCTAGTAGGAAGCAAATCATCAACAAGAACTGGACTTTTTGGTCCATATACCCCTTTGTAGCTGGAAGGAAGAAGTATTTTTACTCTGGCCACAGGTGCCTTGCATATCAGCACATTAACTGCAGCTACCTTAAACAAGGTGGCTGGCTCCAAAACTCCATAACACAATTCACAAGTAGCTTCAATCTGTAGAGTTGATTGCTTTCTCATCATCCAGTGCCACAAGTCAAGCTTGTCATGACTGGTGTTCAGATTTGTGTATAAACATTTAATATTAATATCTGTACCTTTGCCTGAGATGAACCCTTCTAATCCTTCACCTCCTTCTTGGACAAGGTTGAAAAATTGCTACTCATCCAAAACTGGCTCCAACTGGGATGTTGCCTCTTACAAATGCCTTAGATGCATCCATTTTATGTGCATATCTCTTCCAGAATTTGCAATCCTTTCAGCATAGACTGGGTCTCTTACCCAATATGGAGACAGAATCCAAAACCTTGTGCCAGGTAGCTGAGAGACAACATGGGCCACCTCAACTGGAGTATGGCATGGTATGAATGCCTGTATGCAGAAGTTTAACTGAGGCGACCATTGGCAGTGCAACATTAAAACCCACTGGAGTATCGGCCAACCCAATTACAAATCAGAAGTTACTAGTGATGGTCTATCACTATAATACTTTCTCTTATGAGGGCAGGTCCAGCAGCAATACTAGGACAAGCACTTGTGAAGATAATGGTATTGAAGAGTTTAGTCAAACATACATAGTCACTTCATAGATGTTTCAACATAATAACATGTAACCTGCTTGGGGCCAAACATGAAGGATCATGTGTACAACAACTAATAGTCACAGCTAGCATAAAGTGGTGTCAGAACAGCGATGGAAATGACCCAGGAAATATGGTACAAGATAGCATGATACCTTGGTATACAGGTCACATTTCATGACCTTTATCAACTAAGGTGTTATGCCACAGGGTGGTCTCCTCCGTTGAGGTCAAAACTGGGTGGAATGACCATCTTGAATGACCAACTTCACCATGATTAACGATGAGTAATGGATACCTTTTGTGTCTTTCTCGGAATTGCACTGCTGCAAAATTTCTTCTTTTTCGCTGGACTACCATAGTGAGTCTGGAAAAAGTATCAAGATACAGATCAGTGTATTTCCCATAATAGAGTATTTTGGGCCTTATATTTCAATATTATGAAAATCAAAGGCTTCTGCAAGGTCAGGTGGAAATCCCCTGTGCCCCTTCTAGCACCAGGTATGAGGAAAAGTGGGCCTCTGGATATATCTCTTTGAGGGGCCGATCAGTAAAGATTTAAGAGTAATACTTTTGTGTGCCCTACAGGACAACCGATAACCATACTTAACTGCAGTGTCTCCTACTCTTTTCTTGATATCCTCCTCTCCATCTTCTAGGCTCTTAACATGCTCAACATTGGTTGGGTACGTTATAGTGACGCTCTAAACACTGACAACACATACCCAGACATAAGGACACCAAAGCTATCATCCCCGACAGACTCTTCATACCGACTGCTTGAAAAAGAGACTTAAAAGAATTCCGATCAATAAAGATCCCAGACGGCTACAATGACGTCACTTTGAAGGGCAACACAATTGTTTGTGCTGTTAAGGGGGTAATGTAAAGGAGCGCCGGATGTAAAATGTACAAGACTTTGTAAAGCACATTGTACAGCTCGCACCTCCTTAAATTACCACCTTAACAGCACGAATAATTGTGTCGCCCTTCAAAGTGACGTCATTGTTATGAATATTCCTTTCTGTTATGCTAAGCGTGTTTATTAGATTATATGTATATGTATATTACTGATTATTTTTAATACATTGATTTAATAAATTATATAATAATTTTATTATTGGCACTCCACTATATATTTTTTATTTTTGTTTTTATCTTGATATCTAATAACAGTCACAGTACCTGTTCAGTAGTAAGAGCTGCAGTTAATAATAATTTTTAAGGAAACACAGATTTTTCACTAGCGCCTGTTTTTTTTTTTTACTTTCTTTTTCTATATCCAGATATTGCCTAATAAAAGGGATTTCAGCATTTCTATGGTGAATTTTGCCTGTTAGTGTTGCTAGCTGTTAATTATTGCGGCTATTAATGTACTTGTTTAAAGCAGGTCTGCCATGGGCAGCGTTTGTATGCCCTGAGACCAGACACACTTTGACAATATAGTACCTAAAGTATCTGCATTTGTTAGGTCATCCAAAAAAGGAAAGTTAAATACAAGGTAAATGGGCTCCACACAGGCAGGTCTATTCAACCCAAGCACATGGCCAGTCCCCTGTGATTAAACATATTTGAACTCATCTACCATCTGTATCTACCATTTAAATGAACATTAATATATGATAAGAATCATATCAATATAACAACTTGAATAAATCTATCCTATTATTATATTGTGCAGACTTTTACTACACATAATTAATTTACATATTCAAATTTCACCTTTAGTTTTTATAGGAGATTATAATCAGGTAATTGTAGGTGGTATCCTGAAGCACATGTAAATTGACTGCTATCTTCATGAAAGATACAAATGAGCTTGCTGGATTTTCTATTGAACTTGATGCTATTGCTATTTACTGCAAAATACTTGGAGTGAAAGGCTGTCACAGTACTTACCTGGGATAGGAGGTGGTTGCCTCTCTGCTAGATTTTCCTTTATATGTGCTCTGCTTTGTTTATGGTACTTAGGGGTCTATTTACTAAGCTGTTTTCCCCAGAGAATGCCCATCGCAGCTTTTCTTTTAATTTATCAAAAGGTTAAAGCAGGAGAAATGCCTTGACCTGTAGACTTCTACGGGGACTGCTATTGTTCTGTTAACTATATTTTAAATATAAGATATTATGCAAACACCATTTATGTTAATGTTAATATATTTCAGCTGAAAGATGTGAAGACAATTTTGTACACAGAGACTGTATCAGCTGCTGCCCACCAACTTGTACTTATGAAAAAGAATGCTTAGGCAGCAATTTGCACTGCCTAGATGGATGTTACTGCCCAGATGGTAAGTACCAATATTGCAATGCAAATTATTGTCACACAAAGCATTGCCACTGACACTATTTAATAAAATACACCAACATTTTCTGAAGTTCTGTAGAATGGGAGAGTAAGTAGCCTAAGACCACTACATCACTATCTACAAATAAAGAGAGATACAAAATCTAGAGAAGTACCTGTTTATGTAAACATGGAGCAACAATGGAGGAAATTGCTAAATAAAAAATATAAGAAACTGTTTGCTAGCTTTAGAGACATAATTATAGCTTCAACAAATTGATTGTCTGTCCTTACATATGTATTATCCCATCTAGAGATTGGTCCCTATTTAACAAAAGCAATTAGCATCTTGTAATATTTACAATATGCATATAAAGTTCTCCAATAATTAATATGTTAAAACTGAATGCATCATTGTAATTATAGACTGTATGTTACTGTCAGCTACATCATCTGTTTTGTAAGACTTAAGATTCTATAGGTTTCCATACGTGTTTTCTGAAGTGTCTTTGTTTGGCTGCCTGACAGTATGCAGGGCCGTCTTAACAGCATTATAGGCCTTCGGGCAAAGCAGTGCACTGGGGCCCTACCAACACAACCATTCAACCACTTATGTACAACTAGTATGTGTACATTGCTTTTGTCAAGGTCATGATATGTAATCGCAACAGCATGTACAGATAACAGCTGATACTGAGGTGATTAGTCCACCTAAACGTTTTAATAAAGAGGGTTTGAAGGTTCTGAATAAATCTCTCGGAATAATATACTGAAAAGTTGGCAAGCGTGCACGTATGTTAAGACGGCCCTAACAGTATGATATGTTTAGGAATAACACACTTGATCATTCTCTCTTTTGTATCTTTAGCTCCTGAAACACTTACATTTGTTAATGTGATTGATAACTAAAATAAAATAAATAAATCAAGTTGCATTTTATGTACTGCAACTGTAATTTATGATTAATGATTTATTGAAGACATCTTAAACAAGTGAAATGAGCCATGCTGTCTTCTCTGATTAAAAATTAATCCTTTTTGCTCATATTAACTGGTCATTTTGACTCCACACAAAGTATTTTATGTATGTGTATCTGTATGTTGCCATCTTCTAGAGCAGTGTTTCTCAACTCCAGTCCTCAGGACCCCCTAGCAGTACATGTTTTCCATATCTCCTTGCTGGAGCCTGGAGCACAGGTGTATTCATTACTGACTGAAACAGTTTAGCAGGTGGTATAATTATTTCACTGGTCACCTGGCAATCCTGCACTGTTAGCAGGGGCGCACGCAGGATTGTCAGGGGGAAGTTTCCCCCCCCCCCCCCGACCCAAAAATACCCCCAAAAAACAAAACAAAAAAAACAACGAGAGAGAGCTGCTGCGCATGCGCCCGTGCATGCGCAGCAGCTCTGTTTCGGCAGCGCTGTCCTATACAGCGTCCGCGGCGGTGCTGTATACAATACAGCACCGCCGTGGACGCTTCTTTGACAGCGCCGCGGCTGCTGTATAGGACAGTGCCGCTATGGTGGGCACTAAGTTAGCGCGGGGGGGGGGGGGTTTCTGGAGACTCAGAAACCCCTCCTGCGTGCGCCACTGGTTAGTGGGTCCTGAGGACTGGAGTTGAGAAACACTGTTCTAGAGGCTATACAGATATTCAAAGCTAGAGTTACCATCACAAAAAGCTACATCATGTTGTATTGACTATAGAGATCCACATTAATATGTTTTCAACACATTATGCTTGTTTGTTCTTCACTTTACTAGGTCTTATCCTGGACAATGGTTCCTGTGTTTCTATAACTAGCTGTCCTTGCATTTACCACGGGACTGCTTACTCTGCGGGTGCTAAGATAGAACAGGAATGCAGCATGTGGTAACTAATGTTAACTAGCATACTTTTATACATACATGTAAATTGAATGGGCTTTTGCTAGGATTTCACACCTTTAATTTTACATTACAGTGTTTGTACTGGCGGTATTTGGAATTGCACAGAACATGAATGCCCAGGTATTTTTTTTATATCAATTGTATTTTTTATTACATTAAAACAAATTATAACAAAGGACAAATAGCCATCTAAAGAGAAACAGCAATAATATCTGAACAAATTGCATAATATAAAAATATTAAATATTACGTTAAATGCCCTTATGTGCAGCACACAGCCAACATAAAGCAATCAGGAGTAAAAACTGCGCTAATCTGGGGTAACGCAGACCATTTTGCCACGTTTTTCTTAATCCTAGCTCAAGCTATTATATCAGTTTTCCATCTACAAACATAACTTTGTTTATTAAACAATAGGAATAGACTGAATACAATGTAAAAGTTAAAGATAAAAAATTAGAAAAAAAATATGGGAAATCATATCTTTCTCAATGTGGAAAAGAGGAGTAGGATATTAATATTTAGGTTTAGGAGTTCTTCAAAATGAAAAAGGAACTTCACACATACTGTAACCACAGTTGAACTGCAATTAAAAGTCAGACTCAGAGGAAATAAGAGATTACTTAACAAGGAAATGAACTTGGAAGATTGACTAGATAATGCAGATTAAAGTCTCCACTTACAAAGTGGAAATCTCTGTCCCTCTTACTGAAATACAATATCAGAGAGATAAGGCTGCCTAGTACTTTGTGAGGCTTTGGTAGGACAAAATACCCCCAAGGCCTAGTGTGGGTACACTAACTGCCCCCTCTGGTTCCAGTGGGGGAAGGGGAAGGATACTCGCCCCCAACCGAGTGCAGGGGGCCCTCTCCGCTCCCTCCAATGCCAGTTGAATGGACTTATGAAACCTGGAATGCCACCTACATGGTTGCCCTTATGCCCCATGGAATTGAAGGATGTTACTCATCCTTTTGTTTAACCAATATGTGGCTTTTGTGGAAATACAAGTCCCAGCATGCCTAGCCTTTGCTTGGCAGGGTAGGCTATAACTTGTAGCTTCACAACTGCTATAGCGCAACTGGTGTCTTAAGCCCAGAAAAAAAAGGAAAAAATTAACAATGACTTATATAAAATAAAGTTTTAAAAAATATTCATCACTGTTTGGTACCCCAAAGTACTAACCTAGCCTCATACTAATTGTAGTCTTGTAGTCTTGATCCCACATAGTCCACTGGATATGTTGAAAACCACAGAAAACAAATAAACAAACAAAATGTAATCATGACCCGCTGTAGTCCATATTAAGAAAACAATTAGCAGAAAAAGACAACTTTTCTCCTTCATTGGCACAGGGAAAGTCTCATAGACTCTCCTATGAACTGTGGGGAACAATTCTGGTTTTTAATGTTGTTTTTTTTACTTTTACCTAGGCTAAAGTCACTTGTGGCTCTCCAGTTGTTGTGGGAGTCATGTTCGCTGAAAAAAATGCCTTACATTACAGTCTTTAATGTCTATTACTATTCATCTTAATGTCTAAAGTGCAAACGCTTATATCTATATTTTTTAAGATTGATGATTTAACTACATTGTTATATTTGGGATCATTTTAATTTCTAGATCATATACTAGGCTTATTGTATTTTATATAGAGGATATTGTGGCCAAAATAGTATATTGTAAAGAGATTACAGGATCTGTAACCACATTAAGGAATAAAGCTGCAGACCTAGTAATTAATACTGTATATTCAGGGCCTGTGCTAGCCTCCATGGCGCCCTAGGCATTTGTACAAAATCGGCGCCCCAGGCCCCCCCAAACAATCGGCGCCCCAGCCCCCCCAACAATCGGCGCCCTCCTTCCTCCTCCCCCCTCACCCCGTCTTTCCTTACCTCACCACCGCCGCCTCTCTGCTCCGTCTCCTCCCCTCCACTCACTGACACTAGTGAGTGGAGGGGAGGAGACGGAGCAGAGAGGCGGCGGTGGTGAGCAATAGCCTCTTCCCCCCTCCCCCATGCATCTGAATGCTGTGCGGCGGCCGTGACAGGTATGGTCAGCGGTCGCGGGACAGTTTTATAGTAATTTTCATTCTGGAGGGCGCCCTCCAGAGCCCGGCGCCCTAGGCAAGTGCCTAACCTTGCCTAATGGGAGCGCCGGGCCTGTGTATATTGCTGTCCTATCATGAGACTGACAGTGCTATACGCAATTACTTAAATACTATATTTAAAATTACATTGAAAAATTAAGTTTTCCGTTTGGTTTTGATCATTATAATGCAATGACTAAATAGTTTTTTTTATTGTTACTACAAAAATACATTTTCTTTTGAAGCTGAGTGTTCTGTAGTTGGTGATTCTCACTTCACAACCTTCGATGGACGTTATTTTACTTTCCTGGGCATGTGCCAATACATTCTGGTGAAAGGAACTGGAAAAGATAAATTTACTATCACGTTACAGAAGTCTTCTTGTGAACAGGTAATAACAACTTGTGTAACACCGCAAGATAAGGATTATGAAATTGTCATATAATTAACTAAATTTATTTCGATGCAAAATGTATTTTGTGAGAATTACTTTTTATTTGTGTTTTTATTTTATGTTTAAGTGTTTGCATTTGTGTCTTTACATCTGAATAATTTTGAAATAATTATGTTTGCTGCAGCAGATGGCATAAGTACATTGTGTCTGTGCATCTCACTTATTGCGTTGTTATGTAGTGATGATACAATTACATGATTATTCTGCCATAGCAAGAGTAATAATAACGATTATAATTTTCTTTTGTTTATAAACGCTCTAGCAGACAACGTAGCTAATTCCACAAATTTTGCTTTAATGTGGTTGTGACATATTACAGACATTTCAAGAACGTGATTAAAATATTATACTTTCACAACAAGACTACAGATTCTTGTATTGTTATAGTTTATGGTGCTTATTATTCTAAATACAACATTATTACACACAGTTAAGGAGGGAATGCTTACAAGAGTGGACATTTTAGTGTTGCAACACACACACACACAGTCATGCTTGTTTTTTCGTTAACAACATTTTTGTGGTTTTATTTAGTGATATATTATACCGAAGATATGACAAATCTTCTGTAGTAACTCATCTCCATTCCTTGGATGCCTCGTGTATGGTTGCACAAGAATCAGCTTTGCTTCCAACACAAACAGGTGTCCTAATAGGACACATCAATCTTCTGATTGGCAATGAACTCTCCAACTTACCACTCTGCTGATGTATTAAGCTTCTCGGTAGACAAGGTGTACACTCTACATTGTCTCAGTTGGCAATGACAGAACATACAAATTTTAGAATACAGGCTAACTGAAGAACTGCATTGAAGCCAACAAGGAGCTCTTTGTGTAGAACTAGACAAATGTCCTGGAATATTAGTTTATACAGCAGATGTTTGGTTGTTTAGATCAGACTAAGGCAAGTATAATTTGTAGATAGATATCGATAGACTTTGTCGCCTCTTGAATACACTCAATATATCATCATCACCATTTATTTTTATAGCACCACTAATTCCGCTGCACTGTACAGAGAACTCACTCAAATCAGTCCCTGCCCCATATATAATGTAAAATTTCCTGTCTAAAGCTAGTGGTGTTTACTAATGTATATCCATAACTGTTGGCCTTAAATTTCGTTCTACAATATTTGCTGCATTCCTGCTTAATGTTCCAGAAGTAATGCAGCACTGGGAAAAAATATATGTATGTATGTATTAGAAAAAAGCATTTGGTCTCATGCTGGTTAGTGGAGCATTCATTATCATGTAAATGTATTCTACAACCGGTCTGCCTAAAATAAAGTGGTGCAAGAAAATGGAATAATCCCTTTGTCAATGTCATGTCTTGTAATCTGATCTAGATCCTAAGTAGAAAGTAAATGGCGAACATACTTTGTACAAACAAGTAACAATAGCAACATTATTTTGTTGTCCATTGTCAAAATGCCATGTTCATTTAAATCATGTCAAGTTACAAAATTAGCATAACACAGTAAAGTGACACTTAAGAGAAAGGAAGCTAAATAGATGTTTTTACCTTAATGAACAAAAACAAACTAAAGCAAAAACATATAACATGTTAATTTAAGATTTTATCGAAATTTGTAAAAATTGTTAATTTGTCTTATTTAGAACTCTGACCATGCGTGTATTCAATCAATTACACTTGTGCTTGATGAGGACATGAATAAACAGGTTACTATTCTGAGGAACGGAGATGTCCAGTTTGGTCCTAACCAAGGTGTTATACTAAATGGTAAGCTTTTATTGGAATAACATGCAAGTGACAAAATATTAAAACTTATATCATAATCATAATAATAATGTTAAACTTATATCATAATCATAATAATAATGTTAAGCCAAAGACTGGATAATCACACATCAGATCTTTTATAAAAAAATCCCTGCTTTTATTGTTGCTAGGATTATTATTATTATTATTATTAATTTTTATTTATAAGGCGCCACAAGGCGTCCGCAGTGCCGTACAGAGACAAACAAATTACAATACAATGGGAGGCAGCACAGTACAGTAAACAGTAAGCACAGCAACTCAGTAAGCTCAATGCACAGCTAGAGAGGGCGGGGAAGGGGGAGGTAGGATCCGCAAATGACGGGGCCCAAGAAGGAGGGCGCGGAAGACAGGGAGACCCCCAGGGGGGAGGAGGGAGCGAGAGTGGACATGGAGTGGAGCCTCGAGGAGGAGGGCTAAGTAGCTGGAGAGCAGAGTTAGAAGTGGTGGAAACAGGAGGTGAGATGGCCCTTCTCAGAGGAGCGTACAATCTAAAGGTGAATGAAATATGGGCTATTATTTTTGCATAAACTTCTGAGGTATTTTCCCACTTATTCACTGAGTAGAAGGAAACGTGGGAGTGTTACATTCAAATTTGCCTTTAGGACTTATCTGAAGGAGAAGTTGGAATGGGGTGAGGGCAGGCATGCATAGTAAGGAGAATAATTATTACCATACAGTGGCTTCCTTTCTTCTTTTCTTGCACCGGAATCCCATCACCTCTGAGTTAGCTGAGGTCAGTTTTGCGCTCTGTTTTTGAATATAGTTGTTTTTATGTAACAATTCATATAATCATATGATACCACTCTACTTCAGAAATGGAGCACGAGGGTTCTATCTTTATTAGTAAATAAAGTCCTTGGTACACTGATGTGCAACTTTCAAAAAGGCCGACCATTATCCCTAATTTCAAGAATTAAAAACAGCCCCAAAGTATCTTCTACACCCCCTCATTCATCTCAAAATGCCTCAACATGCTCCAAAATTCTTCCACAGATCCTCAGATCTCACATGCAACTGAGATGTTGGCACAAGCTGCTCAGACCTCGAAACATGCGACTCAGACCTCCCCACATACCAGTCAGACCTCCGCAAATACCACTCAGGCCTCACCAATTGCCCCCACATGCCACCCAGACCTAAACACCTGACCCCCACATGGCCCTCAGACCTACCCACATGCTCCTTATGCCTCCTCACATGCCACCTAGACCTCCCTACATGCCACCTACATACTGCTGAAAGCTCCCCAAATGCCAATCCCATAACCCTCAGACCTCCCCACATGCCATCCACATACCCCTTAGACCTCCACACATGCTACCCACCCTTTCCCAAATACCATTGAAACTCCACCCAGTAGCATATCTAGTGACCTTTAGTAAAAATACTAATGAAGCCTGCAGAGGAGGAGGGAGCAAGTGGTACAGATTGCACTCCCTCCTCCTTCAAGTGGTCAAGATTGATTCTCTGCTTTACAATAATGCAGAGAATAAGGCAGAGCTGAAATCAGAGCTCAGGCGAGGTCTTACCAGTCCATAGTATATGATATAATGTACTTTATATTACTAAAATGATAGAAGCTAATGAACTTCAGATGAATCTTTTACAATATAGTAGCATAAGGCTGTTAAGTGCTTTTATACAGATTATTGATCGATTTTCTTGGTATGTTAAGTTTAAGTTATATGAAATTCTAGTTTTTCACAAAAATGTTTGAAGTATGTAAAAAATACTAGAAGTGTGAATTTGGTAGTCGTATTTATTCCAATTTGAAGCACCATCTAATATAAGTGTTCTCAATAATGGAATTAAGTTTGTAATATACATCTTCCTGCGCTAATTAATTAGGTAACAATTTAACTCTTTTGTGAGTATGCTCATTTGTTTTCGTACCTAATGTCATTACAATATATAGTGAAAGTTCTATCTCTTATGGAAAAAAAAACATTCTGCAGTTTGCTTAGTAAGATTATTAGTTATTTATTCCCAGTGATCCAAAAAAGAGCAAAAGTGCAAAAATTATTCCGGTCTCTATGGTGCAAAATACCTCCAAAGTCGGGCTGTTAAATCATGTATTCTTGTATTAAAGGCAAAAGGTATCAAGGTAATACACAATACACTCAATACATACATTGTAGTTATTGACTGAAACCATTGCATCCTGTAGTATAGAGGTTGCTAGTAGTTACTGGGGGGTCATTTATTATGGAGGGGCCACAGAAAGCAGTGTCTTCCTGTCTAGTGAAGACATGCACCTATTGTTGTCCTTTTTACATGCATACATGTGGTATGTGCCGATCAGTGTGTTCCATGCAAGCTGCAGTAATGCACCTCTTTCTGCACGCAAATGCAAATGCAAGATTTCTGCTTACGGGATGAGATATTCTAACAATAGCCATGTGGTAGAGAGTGTCATTTTTGTTGCAGGTGTCTGCAGAGCCTATTTTGCCTTTATATTTCAGTTTGAAATCACTACTGATGCGGATGTAATTGGGTCTCAGCCATTAATTAAATAAAAAAATGTACAACTGAGACACTTGAATGAAGGCAACCTCTGTGTCTCCCATCTTATGACACAATTAGGAATAAGTAGTACAAAAGTGATAGAGGTGAGGGATTTTAGACTATTAGGTGATGGATAAAGTTTGCTAAGGTATCTGCACAAACAAATATCAGGCAGTTTATTGACAAATGGGTTTATTTTCACGTTTATTTTCCACTTTGCAAGTGATCCTTATAATAAGGTAATCGCTAGCAATATATCTCCTTCCCAGCACTAGATTAAAGGATTAAGCCATATCTGAAATGGGTAACACAGCATTTAGAAGAAGGTTTTTATTCACAACAAAAAAAAAATGTCAATTACACATTTATCCAATAGTGGTTGCATACATACCAACTTTTTAAATCACTTGTGTATTGTATTCTCATAATCAACACTAGGGGGTACATTGTACTGTGAATTTTGCACACATGTAAGAAACATCTAAAGAATTACTTAGAAATGGATGCACACTGCTTCTCATTTTTAAAACAGATATGTGCCCCTTCCACAGGTGTTATTGAGGTTCGCAATTTGTCCTCAATGTTTGTGCAGCTGAAGACTATGTTTGGAATAAGAATTCAGTTTGCTAAAGGAGGTGACAGGCTTTATATTCAAGCCAGCAGTTCCTGGAAGAGGAGAACATTGGGCCTATGTGGAACATTTAATGGGAACCTAAGAGATGACTTTCTGTGAGACTATTTTACATTTTTTCTGCAGTATAAAAATTTGTTTCTAGTGGAAATGTGATATGATAGTATCTTAAGTCTGTAGTGTTTTCTGATGTGCGTTACATTGTACCACAGCTGAAACTGACCCTACTGTAGGTATTAACATTTGCAGACTTTTATCTACATATATAGTATCCCCCACACACTTTATTGTACCCTAGAACTCTTCAATGCTACTTATGATGCCAACACCATAACATGGGTGGTATTAACCATCGCTGTAAAATGGAGAAGGATGCCAATACTATTAGAGATAAAAAGGTTTTCGAATTGCAAGATGAAACAAATATATCCATATCAGATTTAGAATCAAAGACATTATGGCTTATAGTCAAAAACTTGTTGCAAAATTCTCATTTAAGCAGACAATTGACAGAAATGTTACATTCAGTCATCATTCTGAATGTATAATTTTTTTTGTGCACAGCTGTTTTCATTTGGATTGTTTAGCTTCAGTTTGTTTTACCCTTCTACCAGTTAATCCAGTATATCCAGGAGTCATCGGGCAAAAAGTGGGACATATCTTATCCATATATGTTACTTTTACCAACCCTGAAAGGAGTATGCAGAACAGTGATAAGGGCTGATAATATAAATAAGACCAAACACTACTAAGCCATGAGAAATGTGTTGACATACCTAGACACTTTAGGAATTACACCAGCCCCCTAAGCGCCACGTATCCTATTTGCAATCTATACTGTATAGTGAATTGAACAACCATATGGGGCAATACATCAGTAGCATGTATGTGTGTTTCTAACATACTTCCATATTTCATCAGCTCACCCGCAGGTATGATTGAAGGAACTCCCCAGCTTCACGCCAATGCCTGGAAAATATCCTCAGCCTGCTTAACTCCAGTAAACATCCCTGTGGTGGATCCATGTGACACTAATCTTCAAAATGGTAAGCCCACGTTTTTATATCACCTGGAGAACTGTTCTGCAGTGACGATGTTCAGAGAAAGAGTAGATGAGATGGCAGATATTTGTAAAGGTCCATTCATTACAGAATATAGGACAGTAATGGCAAACGTTGGTATTTGGGCAAGGTTGCTAAAAGGCACAGGTCCATCAACTTCAACCTCTTCAAATTCAAATTCTAATTATGTTGATCCAAAAGATGGTACAGCAAAACCCCTAGTGTGACAGGTGCCAATTTAGGCTCACAGGGGAATAAAATCCTCCCTAACCATATAATGTCTTTTACAATATAGCTACAGATACAATTTCTGGTAATAAATGCATCCAATACATTTTGTAAAATATTTTAGTCAATTTGCCATCACCATCTCATGTGGTAAGGAATTCTAGTGCTTAACCACGCTCATAGTAGAGAACCTCTTCCTGTATGTTAATGGTAATATGCAATGTGATCCTCAACTACCAAAACCGCTTCATGGGGTGTTCCCCTCAAGCAGCCCCCATTCAAAGGAACTTAATGTGTTCCACAGTACTCGGTTGTCTCCAGGTCTTTTGCTCATAGTAGTAATACCTGTTTAATCACAATATTGCCAGTAGTGTGGACAGAACATGGAAGGAGGTAGTGAGCAACTGTGATGGTATCAGAATAGTCCAAAGCAAACTGACATCAGGACAGGCAGGGGTTAAGGCAAGTGCAGATCCGTTTAACATGCCAAGGTCAGGAGCAGGTAAATACAGCAAATTCCAATAATAATCCAGGTCAAAAACAGGCAGAATCAGGTCAGGATACATTTGCACACTAGGTCAAGCAGGAATTATCACCAGCACTGGTGTAAAGCAGGAAGGGATTTATTAAGCCAGAGGAACCAATGAGAGATAAACAGGTGGTTTGCTGCACAAGTGCTGCAACACTTATTGTAAGTAACTAGGCAGCCTAGCTAACTGATGCTGTCTAGCAACTGGCTAGAAGCCAGCAAAAGCGGATGGAGGATGCTGGTTGTTGCTGCCCAACTGGAAGAGGATGCTGGTTGCTGTTACTGGGCAACTGGCCTGGCATGCAGCGTCGACCACCGTATCTCATAACACTATGCTCATGGTGAAGCCAACTTTTTTCCATTCTCAATTGAGCTTTTCCTTTGAATGGCCATTGTCCTCTGTACGGTTCATTAGATACATTTTTGTATTGATGTCAGATATATTTATACATATAATTAGGTAATCTCTACTGTGCTAGTGTTTCTAACCTCTAATTCCTAACATTACATTCGTTAGTGAGTTTGACTGCCTCTGAAATTTTTTGAGTACCCTTATGTCTTCTTACAGTGAGGTGACCCAAATTGTACTCCAGGTGTGATCTAACATATATACAATGGCAATAATATCAACCTCCTTTCCTACTGCTACCTGGCATTATGTGCTACTACTCAGCTTTGTCAATTAGTAGTTATTAGTCCTTTTTCATCCCAGTTTTCCCCAGTTGGGAAGAAGTACAGCTACTATCTTGGCTTAGTTTCATAACCTACATTTATCTACAGTAAATGTCACCTACCATTTCATAGCACATTTTTAAATTTTGTCACAATTTTTTCATTGCAAGTTACTGTTCATTTGTAATAACCCTAAATACAGTGAACATGGCATCACTGTGCCCCATGGCAAAATATGGGTGAGGGCTTGGAAATGCCACTCCTCCATCATGAGTGAGGGCATCTTCTGAATATGCACAGTCCAATGTATGCACAGTCAAACCCCTGCTCTGCTGTTTTAAGATGTTTAGTACTTTACTATGAAGCATTATAATTATCTGCATATTCGACCAGTTAATAGCTTAATAGCTGCCAGGGTGTGTTGGGACTTGTAGTGCCACATACTAAAATACTTTTTTTTAAATTCTTTACTTTTTTACATTTATTACCCCACCACCCACCAGTGCTAGGGAATTCAGCTCCATGCTGCAGGCTGAGTTGAGTCCCACTATTACAAGAGGACCCCACGTGGGTTTCTCTGTTATAGCCTGGTATTGGTTGAAGTTTTTCGGGAGGGGGCACTCACTGTTCGTCCACCTGCATTAGTTGTATCCAAACCTGGCTATGTAGTGATGCTGGACTTTTTATTTATTTCATTTTTACACAAGTTGATGATAGCAATGACTAGTATATGTAGTATTAAAGCTTATACATTATATGCAAATTTTAAAGACTTGGGGCCTGATTCATTAAGGATCTTAAATTAAGACGTTTCTAATTTAAGTCTCCTGGACAAAACCATGTTACAATGCAAGGGGTGCAAATTAGTTTTCTGTTTTGCACATAAGTTAAATACTGACTGTTTTTTCATGTATCACATGACACGCGATGAGGCCGTGTCAGCGCACAGGCGGCCGCATTGCGTGTCATGTGATGCGGCCGCCTGTACGCCCCCCCGGGCTGAAATTTGCCAGCCCGCCCCTGCTGAGCTTTACCTTTATCATAGCACAGTCTACTTTGAAACTGATATATCTCCAAATATAGGTTTTTGTATACATAAGATATTTACATTTGTTGAACACAACTAGCTGCTACTCTGATCCTCTACTACAAAATGACACCGCACAATAGTTGGTGATCACCTAGATATTACGACTACATAAATACCATTCCAAACGTATTGAGAGCCTTCAGGAATATTTTAATTTATTTTGAATGTCACACAATTTCAATTTAACAAACTGTGTTTAATAGTTATTTATGAGTTTGGTTATTTTGGCCTACAATTCACTACTAAATACGTGTGTGTAACTAATTGTCCTTCTCTGGGTTCTTTAAAAAATAGTTTTCTTTTACAGTTGGATATGCAACCCATTGTGATATTATCAATCAAGAACTTTTTTCCCCATGCCATTCCTATGTGAGCCCAGGATTGTATTACCAGTTGTGTCGCTTTGATGCATGTAAATGTGGCAGTAATTGTCTGTGCAACGCACTGGCACACTATGCCTATATCTGCAACAAGCATGGTGTCACTGTCAACTTCAGATCTCATGTTTCCTTTTGTGGTGAGTAACGAGACATAATGCTCTGTCATGGATTGTTGTATCCAATATTTTTATTTATAACATTTTCAATATAAAAGATTTTACAGCAATGCCAATATTGTTTACTACTCTAGTTGCCTGTGCCTATTTGGGCCAGGCTTAACTAAATGTAAATTAAATAGGTGTTCAGCATGATGTACTAGTTACTATATCGATAGTAATAATAAAAAAAACCCTACATAATTAGGTACTAAATGAGTTGTGTACTAATATAACTTTATGTTTAAAGGACAACTTAACTCCAAATTTAAAATTCCCATTTATAAATCCATTAATTCACACAGTACAACGTCTGCAGAACAAGTCTGCTAGCCTGCTAGTCACCCTCTGTTGACTGCAGAGGTATGAAAGTGATCATGGTGAATGCAATGCTTCAGTTATTTCATGTATATTATGCAGCTCAATAATATACAGCCTTCGGTACACGTTACTTTTAAATAGTGGTTACAAACCTGTATCAAATAACAAAAGGCAAGTCATTCTCAAACAAACCAAGGACTACTTGGTATCTGTTTTTGATTGTGAGTTGCAAATATATGTCTATTTCTTGTTTTCCCTAGCAAGCACTGTTTTAAAGTTTGCACTTTGCTAGTGCATCCCACCTAAACCCATATGAAGCCATTTCTGGACAAAATTTGTAGTAAATCCATTATTGTAGATAAAAAAAAATAAAAAGGGATAGTGGTGTAAAAAAAATTACATTTCACCATAAATAAAAATTTTGTAAAAAATTTTGTAAAAAAATAAAATTTTAAACAAGTGACCTCAAACAATGTGGCTATATCATTAGTCCAATTCCTTAAATGGTTTAAAGATACAATGTACAAGTGTGTTCTAATTTGTTTCATTTGGCCATTTACATTATTATACAACTTGTACAAAACTGGTTTCTGTTGTATAGGTGTTATATGTCGGTATGGGATGTTGTACTACCAGTGTTCTTCCTACTGTGGCCGGACGTGTTCTTCTCTTTCTTTGGGAGAAGTCTGCTCTGATGAATGCATTGAAGGGTGTAACTGTCCTGATGGGAAGTACTTTGATGAGTCTCTTAGTTTTTGTGTTCCAATGTAAGTATATTTTATGCATAAGCTACAGATAAGTATCAGTTTAACCTTTAACATTGTTTTATAGTTTAATCTTGCCTTTGTCACTGTCATTTATTAAGGTATCATTAGTCCTGAGCAATGTAGGGACTCTCCTATTTTGCTCACCAGGGGTGGTTTAAAGCATCATTAATTACTGGGGTGGAACCAGCAAATACATATTGTTCTTAAATGACCTTATACTATATCAACAACTACTAAAATGACCACGTCTAGAATTAGAACTTAAAGTGTACCGTGTAGATTTTTCTAATGTGCAGTTTACTAACCTCTAATCACATGTAGGTAATTGCTAAGTTTCTGTTACACCTTGGCAGATATGTAGTCATATACTTATGTTTCATAATTAAAAGCCAGATTATTAAAAGGCCCAGGTTATTAAGATGAAACTCCATGACTTATACCATAAAGCTATCATATATTTGTTTTTAACCAGATCAAGCTGTCGTTGTTATTACAAGGGCAGAATCTACCATCCAGGGGAAGTAATGTTAAGACAATCCGGATCTTGGTAAGATGATAATTAAATACAATGTTAATATTTAAGTGAGAAGACACATGATGGACCTATAAGTGTTTAGACTGACAGTGAAATATGTTATTAATAAATATTCTATGTGCTTTGTATAGTGACCCATCATCCTGTTTACAGAAGTAAAGATGTTTTTCTTTTTCTGCTAGCCAGTGTTTGAATGGAACAATGAGGTGTACAGAGACTGCTACAACCATCACAGGTTTGTTACAAGTATTAATCCACTCGTTGAATAGCCTCCCCAATGCTCAGTGACTCAGGGATCTCAACTGAGAAAATGTTACCGAACTGCTTTCAGATTCAAATAAATGCAAAATGTCAAAAGTGTACCATAAAACAAAAAAATCTAAAAAATACAATCACAACAAAAAATAATAACAAACTGTGAAAAATATCTGTTAATACATGATTCTGAAATTAACCTAAAAATTGAATAGTAGAATCCCACATACAATAAACCCATATAAATCACAACATATAAATTAAATAATCACTATAAATCTATTAATCTAATTGTACTAGTAATTCATAATAAAATAACATATTTCAGCATATACCTTTTTTACTATAATCTCTTTAGATATCTAATAGCTATCAAATCAATATATACTGTAAAAACTCCAAAAAGTCAATTCATCTCAGGTAAAAAAAAAACTGTTTCTCATTTATAACTCATCTCCTAAAACTCAGGAACTTAGAAAACATTTATTATTATTATTATTATTATTGTTATTATTATTATTATTATTATTATTATCTTTTGTTTATATCCATCAAAATATCTTGCTCTTTGATATTCTTCAGTTTATGATACAAATGTTTCATAAGGATATATATATATATATCTTTATCCCCATCTCTCTCTCTCTCTCTGTATATACAGTATGTTCTATATATTTAGCTAGTTAATGTTGTAAAATAGCTTATCTCTGAATGCATCAAGAGTTTGTATGGCTAAATGATAAACTCCTATGAAATGTATTTCAAATTTATTTCTAAATATATAAACACACCGGCGTTGCGCGAGTCTGATTTATAATGTGTAGCAGTTTTTATATATTAGCAAATTATTTGGTAAATAGACCAAAAATACTGTTCAGAAAATAAGATTTGTTGCTTCGTCGCATTATTGTAATGTTGTGTTGTGGCGAGCTTTTCTTACAGCAGTCAAACATTTGTTTACAACCCAAAAATTTTGTTTTCAATATTTGTCACTCTGTCGCTTTGTCGCATTGTCACTATGTGGTCTAATAGGTTAATTTTTCAATACTAAATTATTAATATTTGTCATCTTTACCTTGAGAGCTCGTTAGAAACAGCAAGTGTAGGTCGGAGTCATCAAAAAATGCAAAGCAAACTCAGTTATTAAATTTTTTTAGTATTTTTTTAATCTGGTAGAAATTGTATGCACTTATGCCAGTATTCAAGAACAAGTTCATCTCAAGAAAGGTTTCCAGTTGAATACAGGTATAAGCACGCTCTTCCTATACAGCACTTGCAGTATACACACTGCAGCATATGCACATGCATATGTGCAATATAAAGTCCTATCAGAACATGTAGAAAAAAAATTAAATTAACACCTGTTAATAATATAATCATTTATAAAATTAATTGCAAAAAAAAAGTTTTGTTTTCCATTTTTTACATGAAATACATTTATCCGAATGTTATTATTGCCTACTGTACATAAAATACATGTTTATAGTTGCTCTTAATTGCAAACACATCTTCTGGCATGTATACTTGAGCGTCATCACTATCAGTCGTCACTTACACCTGCTACACGGCAGGTGTAAGTGACGGCTAAGTGATACGGCTAAAAATCACATACCTGAGAGATAGCCAGAGCTTGAATCGGACAAATGATTTTGGTACCCCCTTACTATACATTGACTACATGCATAAGCCCCTTCCATCTCCCATTCCACAATTGAAATCATAGGCGGTCAACAGTGTCCTTTGTGTTCAAATATATTTTGCATGCGCTTCTGTTCAGTGGCATATAGTTAGTTTCTGAGCATGTGCAGACCAATTTGCGCAAAATACGGCATGTATTCAGACTTATGTTCCTTAATAAAGCAGGCCCTGTATGTCTGTCTAAGTTCAGATTTTAAACATTTATAATGCTCTGTAGTGTACCATACAGGAGTTGTTTCAATGCCATCTGAAATTCTCTGATGTTAGACAGTTTAATTATATTGGTATACATCACTAGGGCTGCCTGATATTGAGGATATATGTGTTGATGTACAGTTTTCTGTAAAATTGAGTACATTATAAAGTAATTTTGTTGGTTATGGTATATGTAATGCTGTTGCTATCTAGAATGTGAGAAATATAGATACTCTGTTGCTTTGGTTTAAGAGCCCAAGCTAACATGTGCATGCACTTATTGCTATGAATGTAATATTTTTGAGTGCATATGTCATAGGCACACATAGTAGCAGGATCCAAGAGCAGCTTGCATTGATGTCTTATGTCTGTCAGTCTTACGATCTTTTGGATATTTAAGTATTGCTTATTATGGTATTCTAACTTGAATTTAGGCTAAATGTTCTTCAGATGTGTTTTTAAAAAAATATCAGAATCTTTCCAGAAAATCATTGTTGTAGTAATGTTCTGTAAAAGTGAAAAATGCAACCTCCATATTAACTCCAATTTCTGAAGGTTATGTTGAAATAAAAAGAGAACATGGTCTAACCATGGTCTAACTCACTCCAGTCCTATATCCATATTACCCCCTGCCTGACCCACCCCCAAGCTCCAGCCACCCTGCCAATCTGATCCATATCTCTCCACTTCCTTCCACTCCCCCTTTCTCCTATGCCCTCGGAATTCCAGATCCATCTGCAATAAGCTGCCTTCTACCTATGATCTTTTCATCTCCAACTCAACCTCCTTGCCTTCACCGTATTTTGGCTCTCTTCTGCTGACACTGCTTGCCCTGCTGCTCTCTTCCATTGGGTCCTCTATTTCACCCAATCCATCCAATCCACCTGACCAGATGATCATCCAGGAGGTGGAGTGCGCATCCTTCTTTTCTTGGCACTCTACGTTTTCCCACTTCCCTGAAAAGTGCTCTCGTGCTGCTGAACGCCTCTGAAGGAAATCTCGTTCCCTGGCCGTCTTCCTTCGCTTCAAATTTATCTTCTCATCCTATTGCTTCACCCTCTCTCTCGCTAAACAGTGCTTCTTCAAGTTCTTCATTTCTTCTCAGTCCTCTAATCCTCACCGCCTCTTCGCCATGTTCAACTCTCTTCTCTCCCCTCGCTACATCCCAACCGACTCTCCATATCTGCCACCGACTTTGCCCCCCTTTCTCCTTCAAAATGAACCCTCTCTAATATGGCTTCCACCCCTTCCATTACACTGAAACCACCCTGGCCAAAGTTACTAGTGACCTCTCGGCTAAATCCAGGGGTCACTTCATCCTGCTCACCACCCCGCAGCTTTCAACACCATGGGCTACCCCCTCCTGTTGCAGACCCTTCTTTCTCTTGGCCTCTCTGGCTCTGTCCTTGCATGATTCACCTCATACCTTGCCAACCAATCCTTTTCAGTTTCAACTCTGACTCATCCTCACCTCCCTTTGCCCTCCTCGTAGGAGTCCCCAGGACTCTGCTCTTGACCCTTTGCTTTTCATTGTGCATTACCTGCCTGAGTGATCTCATCTCTCATTTTGGTCTCCAGTATGACCTTTACGCCAATGACATTCAACTCTACATCTCTTCTCTTGACCTCCCCCACCCTCCTCTCTTGTGTATCTGACTGTCTTTCCGCCATTTTCTCTTGGATGTCCTCACGTTTTCTTAAAATCAACATAGTCAAAACTGAACTCATTGTTTTCCCTCCTTCTAAATCTGCATCCCACCTTATTCTCTCTATCACTGTTAACAACACCACCATCTCATCTGTTCCCCAACAGTGCTGCATGGGTGTCATCTTCAACTCCTCCCTCTCTTTTGCCCCCACATTAAACCTCTTGCCCAATCCTCTCGCTTTCAACTACATAAGATCGCCCGCATCCTGTCCTTCCTTTCTCAGGGTGCCACCAATACCATTATCCACGCACTCATGATTTCCTGTCTTGATCATTGTAACATTCTCCTCACCGGCCTCCCCCGCTCACAATTTGTCCCCCTTCATTCTGTACTCAATGTGGCTGCAAGACTTATCATCCTTTCATGTCGCTCTTCCTCTGCCTCCCCTCTCTGTCTTGCCTTACACTGGCTCCCTTTCCCCTAAAGAATCTTTTTAAAACTCCTCATCCTCACCTACAAGGCCATCTCCCACTCCACTGCCCCTTATATATCCAATCTCCTCTCCATTCACACTCCCACCTGTTCCCTGCGATCAGCCAATGACCGCCACTTCTCCTCCACTCTGATCACATCATCCCACGCCAGTATTCAAGTTTTCTCACAGGCTGCCTCTCTCCACTGGAACCCTCCCTCCCTTGCTCTATCCAACTGTTCCACAACCTGTGCACCTTCAAACGGGCACTTAAAACTCATCTGTTCCTCAAAGCTATCCACTTAACCTTCTTCATGCTTGTTCTTCTCACCTCCCTCTTCACCTGTTCTTGTATGTGCTCCTCTTGGGCCTGATCCCCTCCACTGACTGCCTCATCTGCCTGCTGTCTGTTTGTCCTCTCTTTAGTATGTAAGTTCTTACAAGCAGGGCCCTCTTCCCTCCTGTCTCAATACTTATTACTTCTGCTCAAGCTACATTGATACTGATCTTGTTTGGAGCCTTTGGAGTCTTAGCAGTACTTGTTTATTGTTCTGTTTACCCTGTAAGGTCTATTGTTTGTAATATGTGCAGTGTTGCGGATACCTTATGGTGCCTTATAAATAAAGGTTAATAATAATAGTAATAATAACCATGTAATGGGGCCATTGGAGACCTCTGTAATTAGCTGTTCATGGTAGTGTTTTTAGAAGAAATAATGCATTCTACTTTAGATGCCTTAGGAATTTGAGTAGAATGAATACACATGGGTTGAGGGCTGTAAGGCATGCCACACATCAATTGAAAATGTTAAAGCTGCTATATAACGTGCAGAAGAGAGCCTTTGAAATGTGTGAATAATGGTGGGAGTAGTCCAAAGGGGGTTCTTGAGTGAAGTTGAAGTCTCTTCCCAGTAAAAGAATCCTTTCACAAACATATTCTAAAATGTTCAGCAATTTAGTAAGCAGAGACATTTGCCTGGTGTTAGTGAGAGAAATGGTGGCAAGTGAAAATACAGTGTTATCTACGTGGCCCTTTAAAAAATATCAGCCCTGGTCCTTGCCAAGGTGAAAGGGATGTTTAGCCATCAAGATAGCCATACTTCTTTATTTGTTAGGAGCTATAGTTAGCAGTGGTGTAAAGGTGGATTGTTAAACTGGGAGTACTACCAGTCTGAAAATAAGTTTCCTGTATGTAAGTACCAAATTTGCTTTCTTTAATAGGTGTAGTGTCTCTGAGTGCTTATGTGGAACATTTAGACCTCTTGTACTAAGAAGAGAAGAGATTTTCAAAGTAAAATTGTTCTTGGTCAAAGATACATTATAAGAAAAGTACCTTGTTAACAAATCAAGCCTGTAGTTTAAGATGTCCATGGGAAGAAGGGGAGAGGGGTCAAAAGGGGTCTGTCTTAGGAGAAATGGTAAGTAGAAGTAAGCAGAGACAGGTCATATCACCAGATGTGGTAGAAAATTTCCACTGCTAGCCCGGTGATAAAAAACAAAAAAACAAACCACGGCGAGTTAGAGAGTACGTCCTATTTGACAGTGAGGACAAAATTCCCAAGCTGAATTGTGTGTAAAACCCTTAACAATAAGACAAATTAGGTCATTTTAACATTTAAACATTTACATAAAAGGATAGGGGAGCAACAGTAGCTGTAATAGTCACTGTAGATGGTCTTTTGTATGGGCCAGGATTGTAAGTAGTGTATAAATTATTTGATACAGAACGTGGCAATCATTTCAAATCAAACATTTCTCATGGGAAAATAGTGTTCCAAGAATTATCATAGGTCAAATCCTGAAATTATTCATAGTCCAAGGGAATCCCATGACAGGGACCCTTCTATATGTAAGTAGATGACCATTGTAAAGTAATCAACCCTAAAAACTTCACAGTTCTAAGGTCAGATGTCTGTTGATAGTAATAAAGAGAAGCACTTCACAAAAGTATCTTTGCATTCCTTACACCTGTCCAGATTCAAGGCCCGCAAAGGGGCAGCGCTTACAAAACCGTTCAGAGTTTTCCGGATGGGAAGTGGACATTTCTGAGCGGGAAAGTGGGCAGAGCTAGGGAAACTTTGATAAATTTAAATTCAAAATATGATAACATCGACCAATGAACAGTGTCCGTAATTAACTTTTAAACTGCTGTGTACGAGACATAGGTTTGACAATTTAGTATACCTAAGCAGATATATTGTCATTCAGAGCATATTAGCTGATCTTGGAGATAAGTAAAGTATCAACAGCAATTATCTTGGCTTCATGAAGTAGAAGGAGTAGGCTCCTAATCTCTGTAATGCATCAAGGCTCTACTTTTCATATGCTCTCTTGAAGCATTCTAATAAACTCTTCCTTTATAAATAATGTGTAAGGATAGTTCCAAACACGAACTACACAACCATAGGGAAAAATTTCAAGTCTGAAGAGGAAAGGAAACAATTATAACCTGCAAGGATGGAAGAACAAGTATTTTCATGCCTGTGCAATACTGAGGAAGGGGTGAGAAGCAGGAGTCACTGCAAACTGGCAGCCAACATACATCTCAGAAACCTTTTTAGCTTAGCTGAGAAATATTAGTGGCAGCGGGATGGTGAGTGAAGACAGACTTGGCTGAGAGTTGTGTCTTGATGTATCTGGGTTCCTGACCTCTCTTTTAATCATCAGGAACATGAGGAGAGAGCTGCCAATTCATTAGCTAGATTTTGTTTAAGTTAAGACAGGATAGAAAAGCTAGGAGGTCAGTAGTAGTGCATAGTTAGTGCAGTATGCCAACATAGTCTGGCCAGTCCATAATGTCATGCTTGAGAGATATCTACAAAACTAAGACTTTGACCTTGACACAATGTTTGAAGGTACTTTTGTTGCGCAAGTCATCATTCTCTATTAGTAGATGACAGTCAATACAGTAAACTTGATATTGGGGCTTCCTAATACAATTATAGCTCTAACTGGATTGGTTGGACAGACCCGCTAATTATAGTGACAACTGCGTTTTTAAAAAAATACACAAGTTGAGATGATAATATATTAATTTTTGTTTACACCTAAATAGCAAATGGCTGTAATGTGAATCAACCTGCCATTTCCAAATAAATTCATGTCATCAATATATCTTCTCCACAAATATATAAATCCTCCAAAAAAATCTCTTAAAAATGGTATTTCAACTAGGTGCTAGGTGCCTGATGACAGTTTCTTAATTATCTTTAATTATTTTATGATGCATTAAGGCTTGCTAGAAGTCAGATACTACTTTTCAGATTTGTGGTCAGTTAGAGAAGACATTTTAGATTTATTTTGGTATAATTTATTAATTGATTTTTTTTTTCATATATAGATATTGTAGTTTTATTCACTGGTGCATTATTCAGTTGATTTTTTGACCTATTTACTTTATTCTCAGTTATGTAATATATTAATATTTTGTCATACATATGTCATTTAGCACATGGTGAGGCGATACAATTATTTTATTTTGTCATTATTCCTCTTTATTTCAGTGGTCATATAGGACTCCCTTATGGCGGCATAATCAGTTTTCCTTCCACCATTATCTGTTCATTTCTTAAAGCACTTAAAACACTTAATAAATCCAGTCATCACATTCCCACCTAGCTTCACATTATCATAAACAATGTTCTTATTTCACTGATACACAACCTAATTTATTATAAGTGAAATATGATAATTTGCTATTGTTTTTTTTTATAACAAAACTCTAATAATATGATTTAGTCATATCACATTTTAGTTGGCTCTATCAACTAAGAATTATTTTATGTATTATTGAATTTATTAAGAATTAAGCATTATCTGTAGTATTATTATGCAAATTAAATGTTGTTGCTTCTGAATGACAGACACACTAACAAATAAATTAATAAATTAACAAATGATGGTGAATGTTAGCTTTTTTTAACTGTAGACTGGAATGTAGACTGAAACCTCCACTTAAATTGAGTAAGGCATCATTACCTGAACGAAATGTAACATTCTATTTAGACTCCAGTAAATAACTTGAATTCAAATGAATTTTCATAACCTGTTTTTATTTAGAATTAATATATTATAAAGACTACATATTTTATTATTGTGTAATGTATAAAACTTTTACTTGTTTCATACTTTTTTTCTGTTAAACATATAAATTGATTTTTTTTTCTATATTATTTATTGTTTTCTTGTGAAATCTATGGGTAAACATATTTGCAATACCAACATTGTTTACCTTACATTTTTACATTTAATTAAAACATTCTAAAATCATTTAGAGTTTTATTTAGAGTTGCACCACACTGTGAAGAAAAAAGCTTATCGCTGTATTTTCCAGCAATTTGATTTAATTTTCAGTCAGTCTGACATCCAGTCATTTGCATCATCTTTGCCCAGAAATCTCTCCTGGACCAAAGATGATGACAAAGGAGTGGAGTAAAGCTGATCATGTAATGCATAATCAAGGTTACAGGCAAACTTTTTTCCCTAGAATTGCAAAGTTGTCCTACCAGTTTAATGTAGTTAAAAACATAAACTATTGTTTGCAAATCAGTTTAAGAGTTATTCACTTCCTATATCATTATTTTACATTGAAGGTGTCACATGCCCAGAAGGAAAAATATACTTCGATTGCAGGAACCCAGTTCTCGGCTTACCGTCTGCTGGGATCAATTGTGAAGTTACATGTGCTAACCTGGCTATGAATTTTACATGTGTCCCATCACCACCATGTGCCAGTGGTTGCATTTGTCCTCCAGGGTAAGTGATAAAGTTGTAGTATTTTATCACAAGATCGTAATGCATTGATATTAGATTTATGTAAGGTATTATATCTTACTCATTGTTTTATATGTGTTATTTTTGTCTTATTTTGTAGCATGGCAGAGCATAAAGGTAAATGTTATGTTCCAGATAGTTGTCCATGTACATGGAAGGACTGGGAATATTTGACTGGAGAGGTGATATCTACACCGTGTTACACATGGTAGGTTGAGTTTACACATGGGATATAATTGTAAAATATGGCAATATTGTCCAGCTTAGTTCTTCCTGCAACCAGCAAGATGGAACACCCTCCATTTTGTAATTGTCTGTTGCAGCATTGTTGCAAATTTCCATACATTAACACATGTGACAGATAATACATGTATTGATACTTGTATGGTGGCTTAGTAGTTAGCACTTCTGCCTCACAGTACTGGGGTCGTGAGTTTGATACCCGACCATGGTCTTATCTGTGAGGAGTTTGTATGTTCTCCCTGTGTTTGCGTGAGTTTCCTCTGGGTGCTCCAGTTTCCTCCCACACTTCAGAAACATACTGCTAAGTTAATTGGCTACTATTAAATTGCCCTTAGTCCCTCGAAGTCTGTGTGTTAGGGTATTTAGATTGTAAGCTCCAATGGGACAGGGACTGATGTGAATGAGTTCTCTGTACAGTGCTGCAGAATTAGTGGCGCTATATAAATAAATGGTGATGATGATGATGATTGTAATGAAACATCTCTCTAAATTGGAAGTATCATGGTTTTTTTTTTCTAAATCCAAACAATCATTAGAAAATACACCAACTGCACCAAAAGCTTCCATTGCCTCTGGGGTAACAGAGTTAAGCTCCGCTTTATTTTGGAGCAGAGTTGCATTATATGTATTACCCCAATATTACATTATTTTGCAATCTTGGAAATTGAGCATTAGCAAATCTCAAAAAGAGTGAATAGGACCAAATTTGAGTTATTCATTCTTGTCTCACACATCACTGCAACTTAATCCAAATCCACTCCTGAATTATAATGTGTTAACCTGTTTCTCTTTTCTTATAGTGTTTGTAAAAGAGGAATATTTAATTGCACCAGTTATCCCTGCCCTTCAGTGTGTACTGTGTATGGTGATCGCCACTATTATACTTTTGATGGTTTGGAATATGATTATGTCAGTGACTGTCAGGCATATTTAGTAAAGGTAAGAATAAAAGATACCATTACATTTTGGTGAGAAGTCATGTTTTCCTTTTATCATTCTTGCTTGTCAAAACAACTATCTGATTGTTTGTTACAACATACAAGTAAGGAACGTCAGTTACTTGCACCTGTATATAAAAGGGCAGCAATGTATAACATGCCAATTTATCCAATAAAAATTGGCATACTGTAACAATTAGATTTCAGTAAAGGTTTTGCATATAAAATGTAGAATTAACGGTGTCTCATGTGGCCTTGTTATGTGGTTGAATAAATGTTAATGTTTGATGTTATCAAATATTGAAACTGAAATGTTTCCAGCAGTGTTTTTCAGTGAGCTCAAATATCTCGGTGGCACTTGGTGCAACGGCGGGAATTCCGACAGCGGTTACAGCGACAGTACAATGTCGATTGCTACATTGCTGCTATTAAGAAGGCAATGCAAGGACCCGGCGGCTCTATAATTTTTTTTAGAAATGTTTGGACATTATACAGCCACTGAGTCTTCGCATTGCCCCCTAAATAGAAGCAAGATAACTGTCTCTATTTTAAATCACGTGAATCTCAGTGCCGACATGTTGTTCTGTCACGCTTTATAGCAGGCTTGCCGGGAATTCTTCTTTGTCACTTTTGCCTTAAGTCTGCATTTGGTAGATGTCACAAGTACAGCAATCAACATTGTACTGTCACTTTAACTGCTGTCGGAATTCCCGTCCTCGGCAACTCGTACCCCACCCTAAATAACTATCCTCATGATCATGTCTTTATGTCTTATAGGCTATATTCAGTTCAGATAATGTCTTGAAACTTTTACACCCGCACTCATGCACTCAAGCATGCATGCAAGCAGACACAGAGTTCTAGTAATCTGTTGAGTTAATTAAGACCAGTAAGTGCCTTGCTCATTGTATTTTACCGTCTTTTGGCAATGTTAGTGCACTGAGACAACTGTATTGCATTGTAGTGTCTGATTTTCCAATTTTGCATTTGATATATGATATATGATGGAAATCATTTTTTCACTGCAGCTGAAGTCAGATGCAAAATGTAAACATGGCATTTTAAGTTTAGTGATCCTTTAAAGGATAAATCCACATTTTGCAGCCTTTTTTTCTTTTTGCAAAAGTGTTTAATGTATCCCCACAATCGCTGTCCTACGTTTCATTCTTGGGTTGATATACCCTCCAGCAGTGTGTATCTAATTGGTGACTGTTAGTGCTGTGTCTCCTTCTCCAAGTGGCCAACTGTATGTTGAATAATAGGAGCATTTTCTGGGACAAACCAGGGAAAAATCAATAAAACATAAGATTGCACTTGGAAATTAGGGTCTGTTGATAACTATGTAGTATTTTGCATGCAAGCTTGCAGTGCATTGTATACTCTTTGCTAAGTTATCCGCAGGCATCACAAAGTGAGATTGAACTCAAATAAAATAAACTTGTTTATTAAATCTGTAATAAATACAAAAAAATATTGAGGCACTAAAATTAGCACTTGAAACAGAAGAATCTATTTAGCAATATTTTACTCTCAATTATTCTATTAATAAATGATGACTGAAACAGAGCAAGAAGCTGAGTCAATTCCAGGGTTCAAGCTAATAGGAAAGCTACGTTTTCCCTTCAAAATAACCATGACGCCATCTTCAAAATCAAATAATGCAGAAAAATGCAGGGTTAATCTTGGTTTTTTTATTAGCTTGTGTTCCTGCCAACATGCAGTCCTGCTACAAGTAATTGAAATGTCAGAACGTCTCAATCATTACTGCTTAATAAAAAAATAATGCTGGTATCGAATAACTCAAACAATGCAATGAAATAAAGGAGACATTTTTCCCACCGTGCGCAATCAGACTTTCATTTTCTTAAGGTAAAAAGTCAGCCGTGGAAGCATAAGTGATTAAGGAAAGAAAGACATAAAGCATTAACAATTCAATAGCGAATTTGCCATTGAAATTTTAACCTGTGATGAGTGAACAGTTCCTTTCAGAACATTTTCAATTTTAATGATTGACATTCTATATGCACTGGCTAAAACCTTAGCTATATACAGTATCGGAAAATAATAGGATTAGCGATAATCCATCAAAACTGAAAAGATGTATTGAATAGAACATTAGATGCTCCTGCTTTTGTACAAGCAGAAAATAGGCATTGTGGATACTCATATGAAAACTGGCTTTCAGTGGTGCAAATCCTTATATTGGTAAGACGTTTAATAAGTGCACTTTTCTAGTCTCTGTGTATCTGAAACATTGAAGTGAGGGCTTATTTTACCTTATATGGAGAGTTAATATGTGCCCATTTTTTATTGTGTATACAGACATTTCTAGTTTACATTAATTAAAGATACTTTATCAGGTTTTTGTTAAAAAGCCTTTTTACATAATACCTTGAGGGGAACAGTTCATAATAAAATAGTGAACACTGTAGACCTCATTTAGAGTCGGACGCAAAGTCCGTTTTAGGCGCATCCAACAAAAAAACACTTCAAGCATATGCAGAAAGCACCAAATCCGCCTGCATCTTCAACACTTGCGCCTAAAACAGACTTTGCGTCCGACTCTAAATGAGGTCCTGTGTGTGCAAATAATTGGAGTCTGCATTCACATTGGCCTATATATTGCATTTTGTTCACTCCAGGGTGACTTTTTCATTTGTCACATCTCCACTACCTTTGTGAGCACTCACGATGGAGATGAATCTGCCTATACTTTTAATAGGGCCATTTTGCTCAGCGAAGAAGCACATCTTTAGCTGCATTGCAAGTAATAAAACAAAAAGTTTGCCAAAAAAGTGACATGTAATAAATACAATTCAATGTGTCCTCACTGACATGATTAAATTAAGTCATAAATGAGGCTTTACCCTAGCAGTAATTTTGGAAATAAATGAAAAGCTTCATTTAATGTAAGTGGTAGCATGTTGGACCGGTTGATGTGCCATTTACACAGTGTGCTTCTTCAGATTTTTCCACCTCTCTGCTCCCTTAGGCACATTTGTAGTTTGTGGAGGTGTTCCAGAAAGTGGAGCGTAGGTGAACACCCTGATGTGCGCTGTGTTCGAACCGCTGAGTGTAAGGTGTCTTGCACAACTTTGTACTAAACATTTGCAATATTTTGCAGTGTGTTTCGTAAATAAGGCCCAGAGTGTTTTGCTTTCTTTCCCCAAAAGGAGTATATAGGGATTGTGATTTTTTTTTTTGCTTTTTATAAAAACTCATGAATAGAGCACGTGGCTCTATATAAGCTTACTACTAGAGTCTCTTTAAAGTTTATAAATTGCTGTAGTAGGAGCTGCTTTATTTTATGCAATGCTGTTCACAGTAACCAGTAGCAGTAAATTCACCATCTACACAATAAATTATAAAAAAAAATACTTGGCTGTCCACTTAACAATAAAATGTATACTATGAATGTATATACTATGCACTATTTGCATGTTATTTGTCTATAAGTCTTCATTGGTAGAGGATATTTCATAGAAAGAGCCATATTTGGTAGCATTTGTACTTGAATTTTACTAAGCAATCACTTCTAAGCAGAGGTGTAACTAGGCATTTGCTGACACCATAGCAACATTTTGTAAGTGCTTCTATGTAGCTCACAAGGGTGAAAGAAAAAGATAGACACACAAGGCTCTGACAGAGGAGGTGCCACTCTAGATTCGGTCCCCAAAGCAGCTGCACCCCCAGGTACTATGGCAGTTATAAATTTTGTACTAAACAAATACTTTCTCTGATTTTATTCAGATTTGTTTCTTTTAAATGTTATTTTCAGATTCAACAAGTGTTTGCATTCAGATGAAAAATGCTTTTATTTACATTCGTCACCCCCCTCCAAGAGGTGGTCTATAGCACAGTCCAAGAGTGTCATAGTAACTGAAATTGTTGGATTGCTTAGCAGCCACTGTTATATTACATATAATTACAGTCAGGCTTCAATGGCAATACCTCTTCATTAACAATATAAAATGAAGAAAGTGAATTGAGACGTGGGCAGATTAACATCACTCCAGTCTTTAAATGAACAATAACTAATCAAGTCTTAGTCAAATAATTCAAAAACAGCTTCTGTTTCACATTCCATTGATAAAGTGTAAAGACAGATGTATCAATCATTAATGGGAATTTGAAATTAAATTATGGCTGATGTTCATGTATCCTACATTTGCACACTAAATAATAGCTGTAAATGAAATCAGTATACACACAGCTTTTTCAACCTGCTGCAGAAATTGTGATATCAAATCTAACCCAGCTATCTAAGCCATGGCCAAGTCTATATTGTCAAGTATCCAGTCTACCATACTTCAGTTATTGTTTGGTAAATGGAAAACAGCATTTCTTTGTTTCTCTACCTAATTTATTCATTAATTTGGTATTATTTTGTTGATTTTGTCTAATTGTAAGTCTGCTAAGCAAACAATATAGCAACTTCTCATTATTTTTTTATAACTATATGCAGATATATTGTTTTGTGTTCAGAAAAAAATATTCCCTCATGATTTATTGTACTTTTATCTAAAATATACTAAAATATATCATACTGTGCATTTAAACAAACATGGTAAATATACTTTTCGGCTTTAATGGTAGCAGAAAATGTGATTCCTGAGTCGTCTGTACAGTTGAACGGCAGCAACACTGTTAGTGAGTCTCTTATTATGCTTCACTTGTATACAGTTCATTATCAATTACTTGACATGGATAAGTAGGTTTGGAAAAGTATTAGAACATATATTTAGATATATAGTATTGCCATATAATTTTGTATTTGGTATCCCATGTTATTTTTAACTATTTAATTCTTTAGTGAACAAACCTCAGAGTATTTTGAGTTCTAAAGTTCATGGGTAAAACCCGGAGAAATACAATCGGCCACAATGGCAACCTGCCTACAGCCTTCTCATCTGTTAGACCTGGTGACGCAGGTGATGAAAACTAGACCTGTGTGGGGTTTGTCATATTGAAACTAGACTTATTGTGTGAGAGACAGGTGCTGCAGTACTTGCTTGGGCTTCAGGCCTTAGGGTTCTGACTATTAAAAGAACTAGAGTGGCTTACAAAGGCTAATTTGTTCATGCCTGGTGAATTGCATTTAGCCATTGATGAAGGATTGTACCTACTTTGAACTGAAACTAATTAGTAATTAAGAAACTGATAGTGTCCCGGTAGCTCTCATGCGCAACTGAGATTGCAGATAATTGTGAGAATCGTTTGATGTTGTAGAGCCAAGAGATATTTCAAATAATTCAGACATGAAAAGAGAATGTGATGAAATAAATGTGCTAAAGATGCAGAGGGGATGTATTATTATTATTATTATTGTTAGTTTTTAAAAAGCACAATAATTATTACAATTCAATAAACATAATATATCTTCTCCTTAATTAAGTATACATATACAGTATGTGCTTCGACATGCCTGAAAACGTTCAGACTGTTTAACATAGTCATGGATGATTTAAGTACATATGTAGCCATTGTTATTGTGACTTTTATTACAAAATGTTTTTATACATGTTGATGTTACACTGATAAGAACAGAGCATTTAAGCTATAGATATTGTGACTTCAATTAAACTAATATCACACTAATGCTGACTGTATGTAAATTGGATGTATACAGATAAACCAGGTTAGTCAGTTTGATGTTTGAGCATATAGGTAAAACAAAAACCAATCAGTGTGTGGAGCCAAAACCAATGGCAAATTGTTTTATTAGGATTTTTGGGTTGATTTTCATAAGGTGTGCAATGACATCTTGTTGACTAATGACTACAGTAAGCATATTTTTGTGGCCATTAGCTGATGCACTACTTTGGCCAGACATTATCCAATCTTTCAGGTAGGCTAGTAACTGGATCTATGCAATGCGTCTCACAATGTATGTGGTAAAACTACACATGGATACAAACACTCGGCAATAAAGCAAGTAGCATTATCTGAAGATGATGATGACCATGTGTGGAAATCTATGTTATAGTGACACAAATTCTATACATATACAGATGAATGTTAAATTTAACTTCATAAAACTCTTTATGGTTTTCAAGTTTTCAATGTTTGTTGCTTGGTATGATATTTGGCTGCAAAATTTGAGAAACCAAGACGTTTGTGAGGAAATTAAATATTTAATTTTAGAGATACTACTCCAAGTTCATGTTCTAAATAGTTCGCACAAAGACCTGGAGGAAAATAGGCATGCCTAAAAAGCGTGAGAAAGGAATATTTGAGGCACAAACCTAGTTAGATGATTTCTGGCCAGCTGTGCCTTAATCAATAGATATGGACTTTATCAACACATATATACTCTACAAGTTAACCCGTGCATGATACTCATGCATTCTAGTCAAATCAAGCTACTTAAGGTGTTAAAAAGGTTTTTGTCATGCATTTGGGGCTAGGCCAGGCCTCCTCAGGGGAAGAGCGTTACTTCCCGACGCAAGCGCCCTTTTTTAACGTGGTTTTGTCCACATGTCACCACCTCATCATTCTTCTCCATCACCTCATCCTTCATCTTTATCGCCACATCTATCCAGATGTCTATCCAGACACAGGGATCTCTCTCAGCGGTCCTGAGTATCACACTCCTCTCGCTCTGTCACCCCTGGAAACCACCAACCACTCCCAACTGTCACCCCTGGCAACCACCAACCACTCCCAACTGTCACTTCTCCTTCAAGAAATATATATATATTTTTTTAAAATCTTTATAAACACTTTTAACAATTAACAAATTAAATTAACAAATTAAAAACATCTTAGTATACCAAATTTCAGCCCTTTCTGAGTTTTTTTCCACACACAATAAGAATTTAGTAGGTCAGTGTATAACTCTGCCCAGCAGGTGGCGCTGCAGCTTGGGTTTTTTTTTCCCCACACACAGACACACGCCACTAGGCTTTTATATTATAGATATAGGAATTTACACTATGAATGCAAAACTATTAAGGGATACTTTTAAAAGATTTACTTAGGAAAATGTGGAAGGCAAAACATTGCAGATAATCCTTTGTGATGACTGGCCTGAGATATAGGCATAAAAAACTGACAGTTTGTGCAAGGACCTCAAGACTTACAACCCACAAGGATGCAACTATGGTACATCAGATAGCACCACTTTCCAGACCCAAAAGGCCGGGATCAAGTCCTGCTAAGCCACCTGCAGTTTTCTTTCTTGCTAGTATTTGTATTAGTCTGCTAATTATCAAAGAATCATATTTCTTGGCCAGCAAGCAGAATTTATTGGCTTTAACGTCATAAGTGATTAACAATGGTTTATGAAACATAGACCCAAGTGTCACAGTAGCAGCAGATCTTGACAGTACTCTGCTCCTCACAAGACAACTTCCAAGCTGTCTTGGCTTGGTAGGATGGAGTGCATAGAAAATACAAATGAAGCGTGGGGCATGACCATTGTCAGCAGATTCACACAAACATTCTTCTAATCCATATCCCTTCCACTTGACAAGGTACTGAAGATTTCCATGAAGTAAATGAGAGTTTAGCATCTTCTCTACTATGTATGGTGGAACTGGGTTACAAGAAGGGGAAGGCAACGCTGTCTTTACTAGGAAAACATGGAACACAAGAAATATCCTACACATAATTGCAGTAATATTTAAGGTGACTCTAGACGGTGGTTTGGCAGTTATGGAGAACAGCCTAATGAACCAGTCTGCTAACCTGTGATATGGACACCCATGGTTGAGATTCTTAGTGGAAATCCAGACTAGTTGTCCTATGTATGATCTAACAGGCTGCTAGTGTTTGTCTGCATGAATCTTATACTTCTTTTGGGACTTCCAAAATTAAAGTGAACCATGTTTGTTCTAGTTTCTTATGAAGCTCAGCTTGCAGCATCCATAAATGTAAGAAGATATGGGTTGGTGAGGCTGAGTATAAGGGCTCTGCTTTATGGATTAATGTAGAGCCTTATTGTATGCAAATTCCACTGTGGGTAACAGGCCAGCTAAGTTGTTCTCTTTAAAATTTACATAAGTCCTGAGGTACTGCTCCAAGCACTGGTTTACCTGCCCAGCACATTGAACTGCATAAGCTGATGATAGTTAGAGGTGGATATGTTGAAAAGTACAGAAAGTCTTCCAGAAACGGGATGTAAATTGAGTACTTCTGTATGACACCATGTTCTATGGACAACCATGAAGTTGATTATCGTGAATTAAAAACAACTCAGCTGTCTGACATGCTGAAGGTAACTTTTTCAAAGGAAAAAAATTGGTCATCTTTGTAAAGGAATCAAGCACAATGAATATGGTATTAAACCCATGTAAAAGGATAGCTCTGTAATGAAGTCCATGGAAATATTTCTACAGGGACCCGAAGGTAGAGGTATAGTTAATGGTTGAAATAGTCCTGCAGGATGCTTGATTTCAGCGCATACTGGTGGATGACTTGAGATTAACAAGGCCAAGAGCAGATTGCCTGCAGTTTTAATGTTGTTGTAAGACCCTTATCTGTGGGGTCTGTGTAGGAATGAACAAGTGAGAATGCCAGGTCAGATCATCTTGTTGTATATGAAGTTCCTAGTTTGGATACAGATCTGGGGAACAAATTCAGCCTTCTTGGTTCTGTAAGGTTTGGTGTGAGGGCTGCTAAAACCTTTCCTGGCAGCGTGCTGAATTCTTTTTGAGTGGTTAGTTTTGGAGAGTTATCATATTGGCAAGATAATGCATCAGCTTTAGTGTTATGTGAGCCAGGCTGGTAGGTCATGATGAAGTTAAAACATGAAAACATAGAGCCCACCTAGTTCAAATTTATCTTTCACATGTTAGATATTCCTGTGGTCCATATCTATTGTGATGGGTGTCTGGACCCCTTTAAAAAAAAAAGCCACCATTATTTGACTGCTAAGCAGATTGCTTGTAAGTCTTTGTCACTTAATGAATAATTTTGCTCAGTGGGTAACAGTCTCTTTGAAAATTAGGTGCAGGGATGCACTGACATCTTTTCTCCCTAGCCCATAATGATCTCTGAGGTGTCCACCTTACTGACAAAAGGACGATTTGGGTCAGGATGTGCCACCATGGGAGCAGTTTGCTTCTCTAGCTGACAAAAAAACTGTTGTGCGGGGGTTTTTCCATGAAAACCTGGTACCCTTGCAGGTTAAGGCCGATATAGGTACAATCATTTTAGAATAATTGCGCATGAATCTCCAGTTAATAATGATAGTGTTTTATAGATAGATACACAATTAGCACTTATGTTATATATACAGTTAGAACTTATATGTTGTGTAAATTAATTCAAAGGCTTATTGCAGCAATGTGGAGACTGTAAGGGTGCAAAATTTTCTCCATCTATTTGGAGGAGCTTTTGTGCCATACGGGGAGTCATTACAGAAATGCATCTCCTATAGAACCCAGAATCAAAAATTAGATTTTGTGCTGCCGGTTAAAATATTTAAATGAGGTTGAAATGGTGGAAACTGAGCATTTGATGGTGGGGTGTACAAGTGCTGTTTATTGTTTGACCACAGAGCCCAATTCTTACACATCCTTGAATGTGGTGGGGATAGGAAGCTAGCACAATTTAAAAGGGAAAGTGCAGTTACAGGTGCAGAAAAAAACAATGTAAAAAAAGAAAAGAAAACATCCAAATGTTACACATGAAACAGTCACAATGTCCATTTACCAACATCACATATTTAAGACATAAATTAGCAATATTTTAGAAGAAAATGCCAACATGTGCATTCACATCTCTGACCCTAATTCTGCAGATGTATTTGCATGGAGGCAAGTATTAAACACGTAAAGTGGACTTGCACCTATTTCTGGGCAAGTTGGTCAAATAGGCACATTTGTGCAGCATTAAATGCACCGTACATCTGCATATTTTGTAGCTACTAGCATTATTACAAAGAAAGGTATAACAAATTAGTTACTGTTCTTGTGAGTGCATGTTGTACTGAGAGACTTAATATCTTCATTTTTGGCAGTCGCTGGTTAGCTGGCACACATTTAAAGCCCCACATACAAAACACAAATACTGCTTAAAGGGCAAAGGGCTCAAACTGGGTTTTCAGTGGAGTACGTTGATTTGTGTTGTGTTCCACTGTACAGTAGACCTTCTTTTTGCAGTTATCAGAGTATCAGAGACAGGCATTTCATACCTGTAATATACAAAAAGTATGGCATATATGGCTTGCACTTTTCTAATTTTCTCTTTCGTTTGACTGTTTGTTTTAAAATGTAATACATTTCACAGTTTTTGAGCAAAATATCTTGAATTGGGGAGATTCCAGGCACATATAATGCTAGCTAGCACTTTGCACTTGTTTCATGCACAGTGGACACAGGCATTTTGTGGGTTAAACTAAAATTGATGCAGCCCATCAATTCACTAGGAACCAGTGACATCACTAAGGAACTTCATGGCTAATATTTACATGAGGCGCTTAGTGAACTGATAGAACACATTAGTCAAGCCCAAAAAACTGCCATGTTAGGCTGGGTGTACAGGTGACCATTGTTCTTTAAGGAAGGGTTTTTTACCCACCTACTCCCAGCCACTTTCTCTTAGCTGTTCGAAGCCCCTCCTGCCATATCTCGGTAGAAACATTATATTCTACAGGGACCCGAAGGTAGAGGTATAGTTAATGGTTGAAATAGTCCATTTTTGAAATAGTAACATTCAAATATAATATACATGTAAATACTTCAGCCCTAGTTCAGCATATTTCTAAAAATCTAAAAATGTTAATAATACCAAAAATAAAAATAAAACAAAACAATAAATGTAATAACATAATGAAAAGTGAGTGTCTATCTGTCTGTCTGTCTATCTATCTATCTATCTATCTATCTATCTATCTATCTATCTATCTATCATTAATGTATTCTGAACTTAGTACAAGTTTGTGATAAAAATACTAATTGGGAATGCACAATATTCAAACATATTGAAAGTTTTCCATTTTTGTTATTTTGTGTCAATATACTACATTACTTTAACAATCAGCAGGAGTGCACTTTGTGCTTGATATCCTTGAGCAGTGTCTTGTAAAATAGAAGAATTGTTCCCCAATCTATTCATGTAGCACAGTAGGTTACGCATGCCAGTCCTAGTAGACTTTGCCAGTCACAATTTGGCACTGAGTAAACATGCTCAATCATTTATCATTAGTACCAAGCCGCTTTCCTACTTTAGCTGGGACTTTCTGCTTCATTGGACTAGAAAACATTGTTGATGAGAGTGCAAGATACTGCCAGAAAACAACTGTATTGCTGCTATGTTTCTTATTCTCATATTTGTCCTGTCAAACATCAGATCTATTCACAGTGAGAGATCATAAATCTTTGAAGTATAAGAGGGCCTGATTCATTAAGGAATGCAAAGACAATCTGAAGAGGCATTTCTAAGTAGGGGTCTAAGTATGCTCCGCCTGTTCAGCACGTGCTGTATGCAGGATATGCACAATGCCTATGTATATATAAAGTCCTTTTAGAATGCACACAAAAAAAATTAAATACATTAACATCTGTTAATAATATCATTTGCATTTATTTATTTTTTACATGAAATACATATATCATAATGGTATTAATGTCTACTATACATAAAATGCATTTTTACAGTTGCTCTTAATAGCAAACACATGTTCTGGCATGCATATGCGACTTCCATCACTATCAATCTGCACTTACACCTGTCCTATAGCTGGTACAAGTGATACAGCTAAAAATCACATACCTGAGAAATGCCCAGAGCTTAAATTGGACGGATGTGCATATGTTTGACCTTGGCACGCCCTTACAGTACATTGCCTACATGCATATGCCCCCTTCCTCCCCATTCCACCCTTGAAATTGTATACTGTCAGAAGCGTCCTTGTATTCGAAGATGAATTATATGCACTTGCATTCATCGGTTTTTCTGAGCATGCTCAGAGTAAATTTACCCTAAAAATATGGCATTTACATTCCTTAATGAGTCAGGCCAAGAGTGATGTCTTTGTGCACACAATATGTATATGGCCAGGGCTATAAGCCCATGTAAGCCTACAAACCAGTGCATTAGAATGTTACAGAGGTAGCTGAAAGCTGAACGTTTATATTTAATTATTGAATTACAATTGTTTCATATTCTGCATCACTCCTCTAGGCCAATCTATGTATTTTAAATGTTTATACTGCATTACTACAATACTGTTTTATAAGTTGGATGCTTTCAGAAATAATGTTAGTTTCATTGATATTGATTTCAGTTACCTCTGATGGTTTCATATTGTTGCCCCGATACAGAAAAATATATCAGAGAAGCTTATTTTTACAGTGTTTTCCACTTTCAGTTTAAAATCTACACTGAGAAGGACTGTTGCCATTAGCAAACAGATACTTGCACATGTTCAAAGAATTATCTAAAGAAAATCAGAGGCATTTTTAATTAGAACAGGATTGCTGAAACGTAATCCAAGGAAATGCCAAATCCGTTAGATAAACAAGGTGAGGCTGAACAAAGAATACAATGGTCAACTTGTTTGACATAATTGTATGCATTTTTCTGAAGAAAAAATCTGGACAACTAAACAATGGAGATAGAAAGCCATTCCATAATTTTAGGTTATGCTATTTCATCTGATAAGAAAAGTCATTTTGTTTTGTTTCTTCAGTTATTTAGATCCCTGCAGTCATTTGTTTTTTGTTTAGTTTTTTCAAGTTGACCCATTATTTAATAATACCTCTTCTCTAATCTTTTAGCTGGTAAAGTGATACGATTTTAAATACTTGTTGAATTGTTATTGGTGCATATCTGAGTATGATGTGTCCCTAGGTTTTATTTTGGCTGTTAGATCACTAGATCATTAAATTCATGTTCAGGCACATTTAAAGAGTGCAAAGTGCTTCTTATATAACCAAACCCCAACGCAGTTAATAAACACTTCATTCACTTTTAAAAATAAGGGGAACATGTCTCTTGTTGTTTTTCCACAAAATGACAATAATGTTTTTATATTGCATAATGGGATGGCCAGTGATCATCATCCCAGTTTCCCTACTAACTATAAATCATTAGGGTCCATGCACATCATGGTTCAAATGCCATTGCCCCTGACAGTGCACAGGTTCAGCTAGCAGTACTTTTCCCATCAATATTCTGTTTACTCTGCATTCCCCTTAGTGGCCTTGTGTGGACCTTACAATAACCATAGGAAGCACTGATGCTCCTTCAAAGTTCTGTTTTGGCTGTATCATATTCCATCCAATGCAAGTTGACCAGAACGTCTTTGTGCATGCACCATTAGGCCAGGGACCTACCGGCCTTTAATAATACATGTGCAAACGCCAGTAACGCCATGTTTCAGACATGCATGTGATTGAAATGCGATGGGCTGTCCTAAAGTTGATGGGAACTGAACACAGGAGAAGAGCAGCAGCAGTGACATAAGGAACATTAGTACTGACATATGTTTACTGCTGGGCAAATGACTACCAATGGTCATGATATTACAGGTGTGCATACTACTGGTCACAAAATATTATTATTATTATTGTTATTGTTATTATTATTATTATCTATTTGTTTATTGACAAGGTACCATGAAATTCCACAGTGACAAATAGTGTTGAATAAACTAAATAAATTAGGTGTCAGGTGTAAATAAGGGGAGTGAGGTTAAGAGAATGGGGTAGTAATCTGGTAAAATAGAAACATTCTTATGTGTCTAGATAGGTTTATGTTTTTTAAATTAGTTTAGTGAACATAAATTATGGGACTGGATAAATACAATATATATAATTTTTTCAATCCATTAAGATAATGGTGCATAAAATGATACAAAGGATATACAAAAAGGGGGTGCATAGCTTATGGAATTGAGATACAAGCAATACGATAAGGAAGTGTACATTAAGCATAATGCACTGTACATACAGTGGTACAATGCACTAAGGTATAGTGCAGGTATAATGTACGGCAAATAGGTAAATGTGGGAGCAGACGAGGGTCAGGAGGTCCCTGCCTGTGTATAATCTCGGAGGGGAAAGGCAATGAACAGAAGACGAGGAAGTACAATTAGAATACAAGTTTTTACAGCAGCAAGCTATAATCATTGTGGGAAGGTGATATAATACTGCCGTGTTATCTGAAGTCTAATGGTCAACAGTGCAACAGTAAGCCAGATTGATGCATAAGCACAAAGCCAAACGTATGCCAGGATAGGTACACATGCAGGTAGTCAGATGTATGCCAGGGTCAGTACACAAGCGGGTAGTCAATATGTAGGCCCAAACAGGATTGAAGATGGATTACTCAGGGACAGTACTAGCTATATTGTATAAGGTCTACTTTAAAGGTCAGTTCAATAACAATAGTAACCTCTGGATGCTGGAGGTGAAATTACCTGAGGCTATTTCAAACAGCAGATATCAGGTTTATATGAGGTAGCCCAAGGCAAAGAGTTGGTGTCACGGGCACTAGGAGTCTTTACCCAGGGATCACCAGGTGATAGGCTTACCAGAGCAGTATAGGTGGTAAAATGGTACTCTGGTAGCAGGGTGATCACGGAACAGGAAATAGCAGATGATGAGATGCTCAGGAAAGTCTATGACTAGCAGCACTGGCAATATGGAGGTAGTAATACACGAGGAACTGTATGGACAAAGGACACGTGAAGGTAGTCAGTGGTCTGCGGTAGCAAGTTGTACCACTGCTATAGTGAGGAGGAATGTCCAACAGAAACGAGGAGGTGATGAGAGTCAGCGGTCTGCGGATAGCAAGTTGTACCGCTGTCTGAGTGAAGGAATGGAATCCAAGTGGAGGTATCCGGGGAGTCAGTGGTCTGCGTTAGCAAGTTGTACCACTGCTATGTGAGAGGATACTGGAACAGGTGAAACTGTAAACAGGAGTCAGTGGTCTGCCACTAGCAAGTTGTACTACTGAATATATATGTGAGGAGGTGCACGGGGAGAGACTGCAACACAATATATACACGGGCACCTTGACGTTGATCCACAGTAATATGCACAATATAAATGTATAAATGACTGAACAACACTGCCAATATAGAAAGTCTCTTGAAGTAATCCGGCATAAGATAACACAGTCAATGATGGCAGTAGAGTCAGCAGATAGTACACTCCAGAGGAGAACCAACACAGTCAATGATGGCAATAGACTCAGCGGATAGTACACTCCAGAGGAGAACCAACACAGTCCAGCAAGGTATGCAATACACAGCACAGTCAATGGGAAGTATGCATACCGTGGTTCAGGAGAAGGCAGTCAGACAGGAGTGCAGAGATACCTGAAGGGCAGGAGGCCAGCAGGATACAAGTCCCTGGATGGGTGAAGCAGGGGTCTAGCAGGTGCAGCGCACAGGTAGGTAGACCAGCAGGGAACACAGGAAGGCGTGGAGAGCGGATCAGCAGTAGATGGATGAGTAGCGCTGAGAAGTAACAGCAGCGGGTCTCTGCGGGAACACGGAGGTAACCAATAGCAACCAGCAGGTGCAGTAACGATGGGACACCGGAGCAGAGTTGAACTGGAACAGATGATCACGGAGAGTAGCGGGTAGCAATAGTGGCAGCAGACTCAAGGAAACACGGTAGAGTAGACAAGGACTGAAGACTGAAGCGCACAGAGGCAGCGGATAGGAATCAGCTAAACAGTCACGATGAAACACAGACGGGTTGCAGGTTGAAGACTGTAGTGCACGGAGGCAGCGGATAGGAATCAGCTAGCAGTCACGATGATGAAACACAGACGAGTTGCAGGTTGAAGACTGTAGTGCACGGAGGCAGCGGATAGGAATCAGCCAAACAGTCACGATGATGAAACACAGACGAGTTGCAGGTTGAAGCCTGTAGTGCACGGAGGCAGCGGATAGGAATCAGCTGGCAGTCACAATCATGAACAGGTGAGTGGATGTGGTTGAAGCCTGTAATGCACGGAGGCAGCGGATAGGCATCAGCTAACAGTCCCAATGATACATGGTAGAGTTGAAGTGATTAGAAGACTGTAGTGCACGGAGGCAGCGGATAGGAATCAGCTCACAGTCACGATGATACAGTAGATGGTAGAAGTGGTATGGGAACCACAGTAGCAGAAGTGGTTTGGAAACCACAGAGGTAGAAGTGGTTTGGAAACCACAGGAATCAGCAGGGCTGAATAAACAAGGAAACACAGGAACACCTTCAGAGACTCATGGGGAATGAGACTCCAAGATCAGGCAACGTGGTGTTGACCACAGGTGCTTAATATAGGGAGGTTGCCTGATCTGCCAATTAAGTTAAAGGAACATACACTGAAGGTTTGGAAAGGGCTGCGCATGCGCAGTCCCTCAGGATAGAGGACGTCCACGGTTCCTAATAGTCCGGGAAGAAGCACTCACAGTCCGGTGAGTGACAGTACCCCCCCCTTTTAAAGGTGGGCACAGAACGCCTGGAACCGGGCTTGTCCGGATTTTTGGAATAAAACTTCTTCAGAAGGGCAGGAGCATTAAGATCTTCAGCTTTGATCCATGAACGCTCTTCAGGACCAAAGCCCTTCCAATGAACGAGGAAACGGAGGACTCCTCGCGAAATTTTTGCATCCAATACCTCAGTAATCTCGAAATCCTCCTCCTGATGAACTTGAACTGGCTGCGGTGCTGAGGGAGGAGTCGAGAAACGATTGATAATAAGAGGTTTGAGTAAGGACACATGGAAGGCATTGGAAATCCGAAGATTCTTAGGAAGAAGAAGTTTAACACATACTGGATTGATAACTTGAATGATCCTATATGGACCAATAAAACGAGGGGCGAATTTCATAGATGGAACCTTCAAACGAATATTTTTGGTAGATAACCAGACACGATCTCCAATTTTTAGTGGTGGAATAGCCCGCCTCTTCTTATCTGCGAAGGACTTATATTTGTTAGATGTCTTCTTTAAACAGGTTTTGACCTGAGACCAGATATTTTTGAAGGTCTGACAAGCAGTCTCCACAGCAGGAACTTGGGTGGGTGGGAGGGCAGGAAATTCCGGAAAAGACGGATGGTGACCGTAAACCACAAAGAATGGAGTTTTGGATGATGACTCATGGTACATGTTGTTATGGGCGAATTCAGCCCAAGGGAGCAATTCTACCCAGTTGTCTTGGTTGGCTGAAGAGAACATCCTAATAAAAGTCTCAAGATCTTGATTGACTCGTTCCGTTTGTCCGTTAGATTGCGGATGGTAAGACGATGAGAGTGCTAATCGTATGCCCAAGGTTTTACAAAGGGCCCGCCAGAATCTGGAAACGAATTGTACTCCTCTATCTGACACAATCTCAGACGGACATCCATGGATGCGGAAGATTTCTTTAATGAAATGTTCAGCCAGAGTAGACGAGGAAGGTAAACCGGACAGAGGGACGAAATGAGCCATCTTCGAAAATCTGTCTACCACTACCCAAATAGTATTGTGATTCTTACTTGGTGGCAAATCAGTAACGAAATCCATACTAATATGGGTCCAAGGCTTGGACGGAATGGGTAGTGGTCGCAGCAACCCTGCTGGAGTTCTGCGGGAGGATTTGAACTGAGAACATAAATCACAGGAAGCAATAAACTCTTTGACGTCTCTCCTCATTGAAGGCCACCAGTAACTACGAGAGAGAATCTCAAAGGTCTTATGTTCACCGGCGTGTCCAGAAAAACGAGAGGCATGGAACCACGAAAGGATTTTCCTCCTCAGAGTAGGAGGCACGAGGGTCTTCCCAAATGGTAGCATTTTGGTGGATGAAGCAGCCAGAGAAATACATTTGGGATCTAGAATAGCATGGTTGGGAACCTCTTCTACATCAGAGGACGTCACAAAAGCTCGAGATAGAGCGTCAGCTTTCTTGTTCTTAGCAGCTGGTTTGAAGGTTATAATTAATTCAAAACGGGAAAAGAAAAGAGACCATCTTGCTTGACGAGGGTTCAAGCATTGAGCAGATTGCAAATATGACAAGTTCTTATGATCCGTGAAGATCGTCACCGGATGGCGAGCTCCTTCCAACAAGTATCTCCATTCCTCTAATGCAGCTTTGATGGCCAGCAACTCCCTGTCCCCGATAGTATAGTTTTTCTCTGCGGGCAGAAGACCCCGAGAGTAGAAGGCACAAGGATGTAATTTTTGTTGCTCCGAGCGTTGGGAGAGAATAGCTCCTAAGCCCACATTAGAGGCATCTACTTCTAGGAAGAAGGGGAGTGTCACATCAGGTTGTCGCAGAATGGGAGCAGACGAAAAGGACTCTTTGAGGATTTGAAAGGCTTGGAGAGCCTCAGATGACCATTGCTTAGCATTAGCCCCTTTCCGAGTTAAGGCCACAATGGGAGATGCAATGGATGAGAAGTCTTGAATGAAGCGTCTATAGTAATTGGCAAAACCTAAAAAACGCTGGATAGCACGAAGAGTAGTTGGCTGAGGCCAATGTAGTACAGCATTTACTTTGTCTGGATCCATCTTCAGGCCAACTCCGGAAACTATATACCCCAAGAATGGAATCTGGGGTAACTCGAATGAACATTTTTCCAATTTACAGAACAACGAGTTTTTCCGTAGTCTGGAGAGGACCTCTGCCACCTGTTGGTGATGAGAAGGCAGGTCCTGTGAGAAGATCAATATGTCGTCCAGGTAGACAACGACACATACATATAATAAGTCCCGAAAGATCTCATTGATGAAACCCTGGAAAACCGCGGGGGCATTACACAGCCCGAAGGGCATTACTAAATATTCGTAATGCCCATCTCTGGTGTTAAACGCGGTCTTCCATTCGTCACCGGAACGGATTCTAATTAAATTGTAGGCACCACGAAGATCCAACTTAGTAAATATCCGAGCTCCCTTGATGCGATCAAATAGCTCAGTGATCAGCGGAATGGGATACCGATTCTTGATAGTAATGGCGTTGAGTCCACGAAAATCTATACAAGGGCGTAATGATCCATCCTTCTTTTTGACGAAGAAGAACCCAGCTCCAGCGGGAGAGGTGGAAGGTCGAATGAACCCACGCTGGAGATTCTCCTGTATGTACTCAGATGTGGCTTGAGTTTCAGGTAACGAGAGAGGATAGACCCGACCCCTGGGAGGAGTCTTGCCAGGTAGAAGGTCGATCGGACAATCCCAAGAACGATGAGGAGGAAGACGTTCAGACTGAGCTTTATCAAACACATCGGCAAATGAAGCATACTGAGGAGGGAGTCCCGGGGAGGAAGATGAGATGGAAGATTGCTGTACTTTAAGAGGAATAACTTGAGAGAGACAACGATGGTGACATTCAGGCCCCCAAGACGTAACTTGAGGGGTGCGCCAGTCAATCTGGGGAGAGTGACATTGAAGCCATGGAAGGCCTAAGACCATCGGACTTGTCGTAACAGGAAGAATTAAAAACGAAATTTCTTCATGGTGTAGTACACCAATCTGAAGGGTTACTGGAGACGTACTCTGGGTGATGAGACCATTGATGAGACGTGATCCATCTATAGCCGTCACAGTAATGGGTGTTTTTAAAGTGATCACTGGTAGGGACCATTGATTCACTAGTGATTTAGAAATGAAATTTCCTGCTGCTCCGGAATCAATCAATGCCTGTGACTCAAAGGATTTGGTAGCAAAGGAAATCGTAACATCGAAAGCGCAGACTTTAGATTTCATAGACAATGGAGAGGACTCCAGGGACCCTAACTTCACCTCTCCAGAACTAGTTAGGGCCTGGCATTTCCCGATTTCTTAGGGCAAGAACTGAGCATATGTGTGGAATCAGCACAATAGATACAGAGTCTATTCTTTACTCTTCGTTTCCTCTCTTCTAAAGATAATTTGGAACGTCCTATCTCCATGGGAATCACAGAAGGTGAAACTGGACGAAATTGAGGGTTTAAACGAAGAGGTGCTTTAGCAGAAGTTGTTTTCTCAGATTCTCTTTCACGAAATCTCATGTCTACACGATGGCAAAGAGAGATCAAATCTTCTAGTGACGAAGGAAGCTCTTGGGTAGTCAGTGCATCTTTAATTTTATCGGAGAGCCCCTGCCAGAAGGCGGCAACTAATGCTTCAGTGTTCCACTGAAGTTCAGAGGCTAAGATCCTAAATTGAATGACATACTGTCCTACTGTATGGGAGCCTTGTCGCAAACGAAGAATGCTGGAAGCAGCGGAGGTCACACGACCTGGTTCATCGAACACACTTCGGAACGTGGAAATGAATTTGGCACTATCTTGTAGAATTGGATCGTTTCTTTCCCACAGAGGGGAGGCCCAAGCCAGGGCTTGTCCAGAAAACAATGAGATAAGATAGGCCACTCTGGAACGATGGGTAGAAAAATTTTGAGGTTGGAGTTCAAAATGGACTGAACATTGGTTAAGGAAACCTCTACAAGTTTTGGGGTCCCCGTCATATTTTGACGGAGTAGGCAGGTGAAGCGTAGGAGCTGTAGACACCTGGGATGGCACTGGGGAAACGGAGGAAAGCACAGGAGCTTCAATACTAGCTGTAACAGTCTGTCCAGATGTTCCTTGGGAGGTTAACGATTGGTAACATTGAAGTAACAGCTGTTGGCGAGCATCCTGTTGCTCCACACGGCTGACCAGATGCTGCAGCATCTCTTTAGCAGTAGGTTCCGTATCTGGGTCTGTCATGGCCTGATCTTACTGTCACGGGCACTAGGAGTCTTTACCCAGGGATCACCAGGTGATAGGCTTACCAGAGCATTATAGGTGGTAAAATGGTACTCTGGTAGCAGGGTGATCACGGAACAGGAAATAGCAGATGATGAGATGCTCAGGAAAGTCTATGACTAGCAGCACTGGCAATATGGAGGTAGTAATACACGAGGAACTGTATGGACAAAGGACACGTGAAGGTAGTCAGTGGTCTGCGGTAGCAAGTTGTACCACTGCTATAGTGAGGAGGAATGTCCAACAGAAACGAGGAGGTGATGAGAGTCAGCGGTCTGCGGATAGCAAGTTGTACCGCTGTCTGAGTGAAGGAATGGAATCCAAGTGGAGGTATCCGGGGAGTCAGTGGTCTGCGTTAGCAAGTTGTACCACTGCTATGTGAGAGGATACTGGAACAGGTGAAACTGTAAACAGGAGTCAGTGGTCTGCCACTAGCAAGTTGTACTACTGAATATATATGTGAGGAGGTGCACGGGGAGAGACTGCAACACAATATATACACGGGCACCTTGACGTTGATCCACAGTAATATGCACAATATAAATGTATAAATGACTGAACAACACTGCCAATATAGAAAGTCTCTTGAAGTAATCCGGCATAAGATAACACAGTCAATGATGGCAGTAGAGTCAGCAGATAGTACACTCCAGAGGAGAACCAACACAGTCAATGATGGCAATAGACTCAGCGGATAGTACACTCCAGAGGAGAACCAACACAGTCCAGCAAGGTATGCAATACACAGCACAGTCAATGGGAAGTATGCATACCGTGGTTCAGGAGAAGGCAGTCAGACAGGAGTGCAGAGATACCTGAAGGGCAGGAGGCCAGCAGGATACAAGTCCCTGGATGGGTGAAGCAGGGGTCTAGCAGGTGCAGCGCACAGGTAGGTAGACCAGCAGGGAACACAGGAAGGCGTGGAGAGCGGATCAGCAGTAGATGGATGAGTAGCGCTGAGAAGTAACAGCAGCGGGTCTCTGCGGGAACACGGAGGTAACCAATAGCAACCAGCAGGTGCAGTAACGATGGGACACCGGAGCAGAGTTGAACTGGAACAGATGATCACGGAGAGTAGCGGGTAGCAATAGTGGCAGCAGACTCAAGGAAACACGGTAGAGTAGACAAGGACTGAAGACTGAAGCGCACAGAGGCAGCGGATAGGAATCAGCTAAACAGTCACGATGAAACACAGACGGGTTGCAGGTTGAAGACTGTAGTGCACGGAGGCAGCGGATAGGAATCAGCTAGCAGTCACGATGATGAAACACAGACGAGTTGCAGGTTGAAGACTGTAGTGCACGGAGGCAGCGGATAGGAATCAGCCAAACAGTCACGATGATGAAACACAGACGAGTTGCAGGTTGAAGCCTGTAGTGCACGGAGGCAGCGGATAGGAATCAGCTGGCAGTCACAATCATGAACAGGTGAGTGGATGTGGTTGAAGCCTGTAATGCACGGAGGCAGCGGATAGGCATCAGCTAACAGTCCCAATGATACATGGTAGAGTTGAAGTGATTAGAAGACTGTAGTGCACGGAGGCAGCGGATAGGAATCAGCTCACAGTCACGATGATACAGTAGATGGTAGAAGTGGTATGGGAACCACAGTAGCAGAAGTGGTTTGGAAACCACAGAGGTAGAAGTGGTTTGGAAACCACAGGAATCAGCAGGGCTGAATAAACAAGGAAACACAGGAACACCTTCAGAGACTCATGGGGAATGAGACTCCAAGATCAGGCAACGTGGTGTTGACCACAGGTGCTTAATATAGGGAGGTTGCCTGATCTGCCAATTAAGTTAAAGGAACATACACTGAAGGTTTGGAAAGGGCTGCGCATGCGCAGTCCCTCAGGATAGAGGACGTCCACGGTTCCTAATAGTCCGGGAAGAAGCACTCACAGTCCGGTGAGTGACAGTTGGGCTTTGAGCGATTGTTTGAAGTTTGCAATTTTAGGTGAGAGTCTGGTCAGGTGGGACAGGGAGTTCTATAAGGGGAAGAAGCCTTGTAGTCTGGAGTGATAGTGATGGGAGAGGAGTTTAGATGAAGGTTGAAAGAGATTGTGAGAGAGTGTAAATGGTGTGTAGGCTGATGATGTTGCAGGGAAAGGAGGAGGGGAGAACTTTGTAGGTGAGTGTAAGGAGTTTGAAGTTAATTCTGGTGGGTATGGGGGAGCCAGGAGTGACAGAGGAGTGAGTCTGATGAGAAGTGGTGAGAAAGGAAGATTAATAAGAAGGCGGAAATAGCTCTGAGCTAAATATTACCTGACCTACCAACATGACTTATTTAACCCATGGTATATTGCTGAAGATCAATTATTTTTTTTAACCCAGGTTAATACAATGGGCATATAAGTGGGGAAAATAGGAGAGTATCCTGTCCTAAATATATTATTTAGCAAGAATGTATTATTGACATCATTAGTATTGCTGGTGGACATAGGTGGCATGATATGCTGCAAATGATTTGCTGTACAGGTAGGCATGGTATAACTGGACAATATTGGGAGTAATGATTACTGTGCTGGACACTGTTGTGCCTATTGCATATTGTGGTACGGTGGCATATTTTAAGAAAACAAGGTTACTAGGATCTAGGAGAAGATTTCTCCATCCAAAAGAGAACAGATGGCCAGTAGTAATTAATAACTCTGATTCTCTTTTTTTTTATTTACAGAGCGCCGATAATTCCAATGTGTCTATTATTGCTCAGAATAAGAAATGCTTTGACAATGACATAGTTTGTTCCAAAAATCTTGTCATTTCTGTGGGTGGTAGTGATATTTATTTTACTGAAACATCAGAAAAACAGGTCAGTATGATGTCCTTTTGATACATGCATTGAATGTGTGGTCATGGCAAATATCCTTTGTTGCTTATACTTCCATATAACATGTTCTTTATTTAGAAGCAGTTTCGAATGCAACATGGCCCATATCGGTATCAGCACTGGAAGGCTGGGTTCTATACAGTTGTGCACTTTCCAGAACTAGACATTACAATACTTTGGGATAAGAGAACGACAATACATGTCAAAGTGGGACCTCGATGGAAAGTAAGTGATTAAATAATAAAGCTGCTTTCAAACACCGCAATAATATTATTAGTATTATTATTACAAGCAGATTTATGTGCTATGGTTTGAGAACAAGGAAACGGTAAATGCAAATAAGCATATGAATATATGTTCTTGAACTATTAAACTCATTTAACACTCAAGACAAAAGTACACAACAGAATTTGATGCAGTAAAGCTCATATGTTTGAATGTTGAATTTATTTTGCCTTAAGGAGATCTTATATCTGACCAATATTTTTAAAACTTCTCTGTTGACTTTAATGGAATTATATATTTTCACATCTTATCAAGACACAAAAAGTAAATAATTTACTTTTCAAGAAGTATATTGGAAAAATGTGTGCTAGGTTGCATATGCAGCTAGTCGCAACAGCAAAGTCACCAATCTTTCCATGTTAGGGCTCCTAAATGCCCTGATATTCCAACTCCTAATGCCTATTTAACCCACATTCACATTCCTGATGCAACTAACTTAACAGAATAAGTGGGAATGGGTTAAGATAACTATTTCATCTTATTTGCGACCCAAGGTGAAGTATGGGTTACATTTTATAGCCTGAGCAAACGTTAAGACATGAATGTCTTACCTGTGTGCTAATTTGTCACTGAGCATTTATTGAAATATAAAAAAATATACCACTGTTTTCCATCTGATGGTGATTCTTGTGAGCTCGTGTGCAGAAATAAATTCTCCCTTTACGTTCAAAAACAGATCCAAAAGTTTAAATAAACAGATTTTGTTTTAATTCCTCAGGGAAAACTGTTAGGTTTGTGTGGAAACTTTGACAAATACACCTCAAATGATCTCACTACATCAAATAACATGGAAGTACGGAATGCTCAGGTGTTTGGAGACAGTTGGACTATTGGCCAGGTAGATGAATTCTTGTATTCATATATTTGTTGTATATCTTATTTGCCACTGTCTATCATTTTTAAGAACTCCGTGTATGCAGATTTGTATACTTTTTTTTCTTTAAATAATGCAGATATTGACCAACTAGTATGAACATCAAGGGCCTAATGTAGAGTCGGACACAAGTCCAACTCATGAGTGTATTAAGCACTTTTAACCAAAGATCTATCTCAGTTTGCATTCAGACTGAGACAGACCTCCCCCTTGCACCTCTCTGCCATTAGAGAGGTGAAATGTGGAAGTTAGTGGGTAAGCCTAGCAATTTAAAGGCGTGTTCACGCACTTTACATGGTATGTCTATTTGAAAGCAGCCGTAGATAGGTCTCTAGTAGACGTATCTTTTGCGAGTGCTTTCTACAGGTGCAACAGACCTTGCTGTATGAAAAAAAGAAATAAAAAAAAATTAAATTTAAAAAAAAAGGCGTGTACCTCCTAAACAGCTTAACCAACCCTAGTGCTAATTTATTCCTTTATCTGTTTTGCAGGTCCACTGTGACTGATATAGCTAAGTGTATCATGCACACCAGCCCATAAGGCAGATAAATAGGTGTGTTTGTGCAATTTGCATAGTATTCTTTGTCATACAGATCTATTGATCCGTGCTACTTGGAATACTGTGTAAATTACGGGATGCAATTTACACTTACGATTTCATTGTAAATTGCACCCAACTCTACATCAGGCCCCAAGTGTATTATAATGTGGTTATGTGTGGTGTTTGGCATGTAGTACTAAGAAACCCATGGTAGTAAAAAAAGCTGCGGTAATCATGACTCCTTTAGGCCAAGGGGTATATTTACTAAACGGCGGGTTTGAAAAAGTGGAGAAGTTGCCCATAGCAACCAATCAGATTATAGCTATCATTTATTTAGTGCATTCTACAAAATGAAAGCTAGAATCTGATTGGTTGCTATAGGCAACATCTCCACTTCTCCAAACCCGCTGTTTAGTAAATCTAGCCCCAAGTCTTGAAGAAACCCCATTCCAGGAAATAAGAACAAAAGCTATGTTCCTATGTATCCCTTTACTTACACTACTTTGTAAAGAATATTCATTTTAATATTGTGAACAATCTAAAAATTATTTAAAAACATATAGACAGGCTAATACATGATTTTATCAAGATCAACTTGAAACAATGACAATAAGTTATTATGGAAATAATAGCCAACAATGTTGTTTTGTATTTAGTGTAAAAGTTCTAATGAGACAGTGAGACCGTGTGAAGTTCATCAGAGCAAATTTCCTTATGCAAAAAAGGAGTGTTCCATTCTCTACAGTGATGTGTTTGCCCCCTGTCGTAATGTGGTGAGTATGAATACGTTCACTATTAATGGTTATTATATTATTAATCATTATACTATTAGTTATTATTATTCTATGGTGAAAATTAAACTGATCACTTAAGAGTATTGTGAGGGATAGTATCACATTTATTGGGAAGTGGTGCTATTGCGTTTGGAAGTACTGCAATGCTGGATAGCCCATGAAGTGGGGGTTTTCCATTTGTCCACGCTAATGATCAGTCAATTATTATAGGGTGCGGTTATGTTGCACATCCAATTGTCAGTGACCAATCAGTCCATATCAGAACATGGGGAAACAACATGGGTAAGGGACTAATAAAGATATTATACCATTTCAAAGCATAGTACCGACTTATATTATAGTGTTCTACCATACTTGCCAACTCTCCCGGAATGTCCGGGAGACTACTGCATTTTGCGTGAGTCTCACGGACTCCTGGGAGAGTGTGTGGAAATCTCCCGGATCTGCCCACTTCACTAGGAAGTGCCCACTTCCTAGTGAAGTGGGCAGAATTAGGTTCTAAATCGCGACATTTGGCTCCGCCCCCCGCTGTCAAATGACGTGTTTGTGTCATTACATCACGGGTCCATCACGCCGACCTCCCCCGGCAGGCTCCCGAAAACCAACTTTCTAAAGTTGGTAAGTATGTGTTATACTTGTCAATTCCTGAATGCAAGCTACTATTCCATTTGAAGCATAAACTAATACTTACTGGAAATAAGTTTATATTTACTGCAGGTAATATGATTGCTAGGCATATGTTTGTAGTAAGACATTATAAATATCTATACTGTATCGTTGCTTAATAATATAGCTGTATAGCTATTATTTACAGCTACAATAGCTGTAATGCCCAGATATGTGCTATGTAATGTGACATTAGTGCAGCACTTTATAGTTCAGAAATATCAATTAATGTATTTACCATAAATGATTGAACTAGCATATCTGGACAGGCTCTGACATATTTCTTTTATTGTACTCTGTCAAGGCCAGAACTACTTGCTTTTTATTTGAGATTTGAAGAGCAGAGTGATATACTATCTGGTTGTGTGCAATTTTCTATTATTTCTAGCCGGGTCACACCTGCACAGATCCCCTGAGACTGGCCCAGCAAGTATTGCTCAGCTTTCCTGGTGACACTTTATTGACAAATGGCAGCGACAACAGATTTTCTATAGAAAATCATCATTATCACCTCTTTTTAATAAATAGGCTTGTTAATAATTCTGCTATGATTATTTTTTACATCATGCAAGAATGCCTGACTCACCATCATTTTCTGCATTTATCACTATCTACTTAAGAGTGGATTCTTGAGCATGCTTATAAGTTTGAAAAGTGAAAATCTGAGTACGGATACAAACTTTTAGTTTATAAGACTTTTTTTTAATTGATTAGATAATAAGCCACATGGCATTGTAAATGCCAGCTTTAAATAACAATAAACAATGATTTGCAATAGTAACACCAAACATACTAAAGCACTGCACAAACGTTGCACCACTATAAGGCAAACACTAGATGGCATTATTATAATTTTATAACTCCTGGTTATTAAATTAACCCCTCTATGGTGAATTTATTCCACATTCTTATACTTTTTGACAATGGTGCAGTGTAAAAAATGATAAAGCTTTACTTATGTTTCTTTTAATATAAATAATAATATTGCAACTTGAAAAACAATACATTATTTAAATGAGCCACACAAGAAGATAAAGAATACAAACTCTGAATTTGACTTTTGTATCATTTGTAACAGATTGATGTGACATCATTTGTTAAGAATTGCCACACAGACACATGCAACTGTAACCTTGGCGGGGATTGTGAATGTCTGTGCACCAGCATAGCGGCGTATGCTCACAAATGCTGTCAGCAAGGTGTAGCTGTCCACTGGAGGTCCCCTAATATGTGCCGTAAGTTGCTCTACGCTTACCAGTTGCAAGAAGACATTTTGTGCAGTGATCCACTATTCTGTAAATGAGTGCCTCATGCCAGACTTCCTCATGCCATAGTTATGATATTAGTTCCCAATTAATAAGCTGTGTTCTCATGAATTTTGTTTCAACCCCCAAAATGACTGCCCCCACTGTTTGTCATTTACGGAGTACACCCAATGCATAAAGCAAAATGTAGTTTGCACTGTTGCATCTGGATGGTCTAGGAGGTCACCTACTCATCTACACTCAGGAGACATCACTGCAGCCTTAGTGTGAAAAGAGTCAGAACATTGCATTGTGCAAATCTGTAAACATAAGATCAAAGTTCAGTCTCCTACCACTTTAAGACATCCCCTTTCAATAAAGTAAAGTGTTTTCTTTTTAACTTAAATAAACTTTGGCTCAACCTCGTTTATGGCTTACAGTTGTCTTAAGGTAGGGCACATTGTGACTGTCTATATTGTGTGTATGTTCAACTTTTTTTTAACATTTATCTGAGTGTGCTGCACCTAGAACTCCACATCTCAGGGAAAGTTCAGCATGAAGGCACAAAATGTGTTCCGTTTAAAAGTATGGTTCGAAGACAGCCAGTCTTAAGTTTTTATTTCATTAGAAGTATCTCACTCTGCAAAATGAAAGCTTGTTCCTGCAGAGCTCCATAAAATAGTGCACCTACTCCGGCCAACTCTTCCCCTCTATCTGTTCAAACTGCAGCCGCCCCGTAAATCTAGCGTCTATCTAGCTCTGTAAGCCTAGGTGCCTTGGAGGAAATTTAGGTGCAATTGTACAAGCCGAGCTCAATGGCTGGTCGAAAGCAGCTTTTGCTTTGTATTTTGCTCTTCATAACTGATCCCCATGTTTAGGCGATAGGTGCTCTTTAAGTGCACTTATCGCCTAATCATTATAAAAATATAATGATTAAAACTCAAACAGGGAATATACAGTACTTTATACGATTTTGACCACTGAAATGATGTTATTTAACTAGGTGTTACAATGGAAGAAATTTGATTCTAAGCCATGTTCAGCTAATAGAAATTAGTGCCCATCAATAATTGATTGAACTGTTGTCTTCTAATAATAGTGATATGAAATATTCTTCAACTTTTTTTCGTACATTTCTCCTAGCCTTAGTGGCTCTAAAGTGTTTGGAGATAAAGATGATGATGTATTTCTTATTCTTTGCTCTATTATCTGATACGTTTCCTTCTGAGTAAAAAGCACTTCAGCAGTTAATGCTTCTCTGCATTCAGAAAGAGTAATATGATTGGAGAATTGCATTGTTTCGCCACTCTAGGCAGGACCTGTTTGGCATTTCCACAAATCTCGGCCAGATACTCACTCCTCTGACACTCATATCAAGTCACGGAATCACTGAATTTTGAATGTATTATATAATAAGTTTCCTTCTTATGTTTCAATTTCCCTTATTACATGCATTAATCTCCTTCTACTGTATGCAGCTTATACAGTACTGATAATAATGCTCATACTTTCTATATAAATGATTATAAAACCAAATGTAGAATTTCAATAGAGCAGGGCAAGAAGATTACTCATTGAGAAGATGGTGTACGTTAAATTATATTTTTTTTTAGTGCATGCACATATGTAGTATACATTTATACAGAGGCAGGCTGGCCCCCGGGGTGCAGGGGGACATCTGCCACCCAGTCCGGTTCCATAGTGGTCTACCTTGGGCTGGGTCAATTCCGGTTCCATAGTGGTCTACCTTGGGCTGGGTCAATTCCGGTCCCATAGTGGTCTACCTTGGGCTGGGTCAATTCCGGTTCCATAGTGGTCTACCTTGGGCTGGGTCACTTCCAGTCCCATAGTGGGCTACCTTGGGCTGGGTCAATTCCGGTTCCATAGTGGTCTACCTTGGGCTGGGTCACTTCCAGTCCCATAGTGGTCTACCTTGGGCTGGGTCAATTCCGGTCCCATAGTGGTCTACCTTGGGCTGGGTCAATTCCGGTTCCATAGTGGTCTACCTTGGGCTGGGTCACTTCCGGTCCCATAGTGGTCTACCTTGGGCTGGGTCAATTCCGGTCCCATAGTGGTCTACCTTGGGCTGGGTCACTGGGCCACCTGCATTTTTTCCCTTTAAAGTGTTCCTAATAGGCTGTTGAGTCAATCCTTCCCCCCTGGGCTAAAATTTGCCAGCAGTCTCCTGCATTTATATTTTATGATAATTATATTCTCTGTTAACATTCACTTTTTCTTATGTTTTTCAGCCTATGACTGTGAATATTACAATCAAGGTAAGTGTTGCTCAAATTACACCCATATTTCAGATATTAAAGTTGCAGTCCATTGAAGAGAACCTGTCATTTCTGTGGTAAAGTCCTTTTTACATGCATAGAGTCAGATGCTGAATTGGACACATTTACATCTAAAAATGCAGGAGCAAAAATCATTCACACAAAAACATGCATTTATGATCTTACGATCTTAAGATCCATGCGAATCAGAACATGCACATAACTGCGTATGAATGCCTAAAGCATGATTATACGCTAGTGCAGTGGTTCCCAAACTTTTGCAGTTCGCTGCACCGTTAGAGTCTCCAGAATTTTTTCAAGGCACCCCTCCAAAATAATTACCAAGCAGTCCCATTTTATAAGTAGCTGGGTCAAAAAATGTAATAAGTACTTAGGTCAGGACAGAAATACTTATTTAGTTGTAGGCAAAAATACACATAAATCCAAGGACAAATAATATTTTTATATATTTTTTTCAATTATATTTCTGTCAAAGAATAATTTACAGCTAACTCACTCTGTGCCCCTGCATCATCTCCACACTCTGTGCCCCCCTGCATCATCTCCACACTCTGTGCCCCCCCTCATCATCTCCACACTCTGTGCCCCCCTGCATCCACACTCTCTGTGCTCCCTGCATGCACACTCCCTGTGCCCCCTCTGCATGCACACTCTCTGTGCTCCCTGCATGCACACTCCCTGTGCCCCCTGCATCCACAAACTCTGCGCCCCCTGCATCCACACACTCTGTGCCCCCTGCATCCACACACTCTGTGCCCCCTGCGTCCACACACTCTGTGCCCTCTGCATCCACACACTCTGTGCCCTCTGCATCCACACACTCTGTGCCCCCTGCATCCATTCACTCTGCGCCCCCTGCATCCACACACTCTGCGCCCCCTGCATCAACATACTCTGTGCCCCTACATCAACACACTTTGCGCCCCTACATCCACACACTCTGTGCCCTCTGCATCCACACACTCTGTGCCCCCTGCATCCATTCAATCTGTGCCCCCTTCATCCACACACTCTGCGCCCCCTGCATCCACACACTCTGCGCCCCCGCATCCTTTTTGCCCTCTCTGCATCCTTGCTGTGCCCCCTCTGTATCCTCGCTGTGCACACCCTTGCTCTGCACTCTCTGCTCCCTCTGCATCTTTGCTCTGCCCCTTCTGCATCCAGCCATGGCCAGGAAGAGAGAAAATAATAAAGGTGTTGACCGCAGGACAGTCCCCTCAACTCTGGACTGTCCCACTGGAATTGGGATCGTTGGGTGGTGTTCAAATGTTAAGTGTATTATCATTCTAAAATTACAACGTTAGTGAGAAATATTGTTATCTGTAATTACTAGTGATGTCAGAAATACCTGACCCAAGTATTTTAGTACATAATACATCTCAATGTTGAAGTGAATTTCAGAGGTTTTATGCTTAATAATAGCTGATTTTATACAGGGGCGGATCTAGATAATTGGTGTACCGGGGGCGATTTAGGGGGGGCGATTTAGGCCCCGGCCACTTTCTGCCTTCTGAGGCTGCCGGCGGCTGCACACTATGTGCAGGTCGGTTCTGCAGTGACAGTGTGCTGCCCGAATGCTCTGATTGTGCTTAAAACACAATCAGAGCAGCCGGGCAGCACACTGTCACTGCAGAACGGACCTGCACATAATGTGCAGCCGTCGGCAGCAAGCCCCTGCTAGGGGGGGCGATTGCCCCGATCGCCCCCCCCCCCCCCCCCCCCCCCCCCTGTATCCGCCACTGATTTTATATAGGACAGCAAATATCAGAAAAACAAATGTTATCATTTTGCATATTTGTGGGCTAATTTGTGTCTTTAATATATAGTCTATGTTCCTATATTGAATTTCCTCTCATTTTCAAACAGGACTTGGAGAAGGTCCCTTTATTCTCTCCAGTTGTGGCAACAGTGAAATTGTATTAGGTGTTAATGTTACCAGCAAATATATATTCCCATTGCCAAGAATGAGTGCACATGGAAATGTTTTGTTTAACTTCATGATAACACCTGGGCTTTTCAGAGATAAAGACCTATGTGAGTATTCCAAATCCAAATATTTAAATAATATTGTCACAAAAAAATGCAGACAATTCTATTAAAACTACCTTCAGTCAATATATGTACTGTTAAATGATCAAGTACAATAATATGGGGTTTTCATTTAAGTTTGGAAGTAAATTCCACAAGTGATTAACACCAAAGCGTGGTCTTATGTAATTCTGTTGTTCTTATAAGAAATCCTTTGTACATGAATGTGTTTAAACATATTTCAACAATTATATCAAGTATTTGCATCATAGATTATATAGAGCCAGTATTTTGTGAGTGAAAGATACATTTTGTGAGTGAAAGATACAGAAATGTCAAGTTTCAAAGTGCCAGAAACGATTGTTTAATGCTGGTATGATGCTAAATATCTAGATACAAATAGACATCTCATGGCAGCCATGATTGCTCTGTTTTGATCTGTAGAATAAACAGTCATTAGAGACCTTGTGTCACTCACCGGACCGTGAGTGCCTCTTCACTGGTGCGTGGCTCTCCAGTATTCCTGCCAGCACCTATCCTGAACCGTGGCCGCCCGCCATCCTAATGGTCTGCGCATGCGCAGTTCCTAAGAACTCTTCTGACCTTTGCTTTTAGTTAATTGGTTGATCAGGCAACGCTCCCTATTTAAAGCACCTGTGTTCATTACCTCGTTGCCTGATCTTGGAGTCTCATTCCCTGTGAGTCTCTGAAGGTGTTCCTGTGTACTTCCCCGTGTCTTCAGCTTCCTGCTGATTCCTGCTCAACTCATTGCCGGTTTCCAGACCGCTTCAAGTCTCCTGTGTTCCACTATGTCTTCAGCTCCCTGCTGATTCCTGCTGGTTTCCAGACCACTACAAGTCTCCCGTGTTCTACTATGTCTTCAGTTCCCTGCTGATTCCTGCTCTAATCATCTGCGGCTTCCAGTCCGCTATTACCTCCAGTGTTCTACTCGTGTTCGCTATCTCCAGTGATTCCTGCATTGCTCATCGTTGTTCTACCCGTGTCAAGTTCTCTGCTTGTGTGCTGACCCGGACCCTGATTACCGCTACCACTCACCTGTGGTTTCTTTACTCGTGCTGGCGTGCAGCTGCTCAGCTGTTCCTGTATCCTCTCGTGGACAGCCTGCTCAACTGAACCACGGTATGCTTACTTTCTATTGACTGTATTCGTTTACTGCATATCCGCTTGGACTGTTCTCCACTTACCCACGGAATCCTCTATCTCCCTGAGACTGTGTTATTACTCCGCATATCTGCTGGGAAGTTTACCTCTTTGTTCAGTCGTGAGATACATATGCTAATTGACCTTCTGCTATTAGCCTGGATTCCAGTAGTGAATTCGTCTCTGTCAAGCAGCGCCTGCCACACCAACATAGACTTGTGCATATTGTTTGGGATCAAGTTCCTAGTGCTCTCAGTGTCTACATTCTATGTTTTCACTCATCAACACTTGTACACCGCCTCACCTATTAAGCAGTGGTACAACTTGCTGTACGCAGACCACTGACTTTCCCGCTACCTACCTGCACCTGGACAAGTCTCTTCACCATAAGCAGTGGTACAACTTGCTATACGCAGACCACTGACTTCCCCGCTACCTACCTAATAAGAAATCTGGTTCCTCATATGCTCTTCATCTGGCTAACCGGTTGTTTGGAGAACAGACATTCAATTTCCTGATGAATTTTTATCTTCTCTCCAAGGTTTATACTATGCTAAACAGTATAACTTGTACAACTGGTACAACTTGCTATACGCAGACCACTGACTTCCCCGCTACCTACCTGCACCTGGACAAGTCTCTTCACCATAAGCAGTGGTACAACTTGCTATACGCAGACCACTGACTTCCCCGCTACCTACCTGCACCTGGACAAGTCTCTTCACCATAAGCAGTGGTACAACTTGCTGTACGCAGACCACTTACTTCCCTGTTACCTTCCTGCACTTCTTCACATCCATCAAGATCCTCGTGTTCATATCTACCTAATCATTAACCAGATTGCTGCTAGTCATTGACTTTTCTATTTGCATCCTCTCACCATCTGCTGAGTCATATGTTCCGCTAGTCACCTTGCTACCAGAGGACCACTGTGTAACCCACACTACTCTGGTAAGATCATCATCTGGTGATATCCTGGGCAAAGACTCCTAGTGCCCGTGACACCTTGGGCCTAATTCACAGTTGAATGCACGCTAGTTTGCGTAGGGTATCTTCCCTGAAAACGCACTGCGCATGCTTACAAAACAAGCAGACACAATTGCGCAGAATTCGTAACCGAACAAATCTGACAGTTACGACCCCCTAAGATCTCCAAGACTTGAGAGGTGGAACAGGGAAGGGAAGAGACTTAAGTAGCCAAGGTACAATAAAGGTGTATTCAAGCAGATGCAGTTTATTCAGAACCTGACGTTTACGTTGTGTACACGGAATCGCGCATGCGTATTACTTGCTAGCAAAGTGAATGTCCGCAATTGTTTATTATTTACTAATTACATTGAAACTATGTTGTCCAAAGATTCTGACATTGTCTGCAACCATAGACTTTGTAATTAGATTATTTTTTTTACACAATGCAGATTTTTTTCCCCTTGATTTTTTTAACTATTAGAAAACCGGTCATTTGTTATATAAGGCATTTCTATTTTTATGTGCATTTAGCTATGACTTAAGTGTAAATTTATAAAAGTGGTGCACTTGCTTCCAACTGTGCCTTCCACATATATGTGTGTCTCTGAACCTAACTTTGAAGCATCCGAAGATACGTTGGGCTCTGAATGCTGGCGGAGATACTCCATTGTTACATACATCCAACTCTGAATCAGGCACTTTATGTTTAATTGCAAGTTTAAAATGATTAATAACAGAAAAAGAAGCATCTTTTTCTTTGTTTCATTAATTTTTCCTCAACTTTATTATATGCTTACTACACAGTAATCCTTAATTAGGAGCATCCGCTGTCCCCGTATAGACCGTTCTGTACGTTTATGTGTTTATTTGATACAAGTATAATTTTGAGACTAAGATTTTATATTTTTATTTTTATTTACATTTTATTGGCCCAGCGCCTAAAGTTTAATCCATTTGGGACTAAGACCATTTTCTAAGTTTAAGATGAGCTAATACCATAGATATCAATGCATCATATTATAAGATGTCCTCTATTGGTAGATTAGCATTGCATTATGTAGTGAAACATTCATATCATTAATTATTCATCCAAGCTGTAAACAAATTAGAAAATAATGAGAGAAATGCCAGTAGTGGTTAAAATCACAAACCTGAATATGTTAAACATAAATATTTGAAGTATCGCTAAGCTACAAAATTATTTTTTTTATTAATGAACCACAACGGTAACACACATAGTTCAGCATTACCCTGACAGCTGTAGAATTATGATGATACTGAAAGCGGGTCAAACTAACAAAGCACTGGGCTTCCCCCAGACCCTAAAAACAGAAAATGATATGATTATCCTGTCTGTAAAGTATCCTTCTAATTATTACAATATTCTTGTCATGTGGAACAGCACTATCACTTGTCTCTTTGGAGTCTGCGGAAAGACCAAATTACTTCCTATCTGTGCAAGAAAATGACAGTGTATGGCTGGAACAATGGGAAGCCGGTTCAATGTTTCGAAGAAGGGCAACTTTTTTTCACCACCAAGGACTCTGGATTCCCGGCTATAGCGCCTTTGAATTGCACAGCAAAAAGGGTTTTTTTATAGTTCTGACTGCAACAGAGGTTAAAGTTTCCAAATACGACAATTCAGAGGAATTTAAACTATCCAGTGGTTTCAAGATTGAAGGTGAGCTGTGATATTAGCAAAATATATATTGATATATATATATTTGTTCAGTAGAGGAACCGGACAACACTAAATTATCAACATAATCAACATATAGCCAGATGCTAGGCTCAAGAAATTGCATATAGGCCATCCCAGAAGACAAACCAGGAAAGCCTGCACTCAGATATATGCTAAAATTTGTATAAGTGGAAGCAAAAACGTATCCCATAATAGTTATCATAGCAAAGCAGTGATGACATTGTTATACAAAGACCTGATGGCCCTTTTGGCAGGCCTGGAAAAAGATGCCCAGAAAGCACCAATAGAGGTGTCTGGTCTATGTTGTACATCATGGTCATCACTGTTTTGCTGCCATTTATACATGATGGAATGAGTTATATATATATATATATATATATATATATATATACAAGTTAACCCGTGCATGATACTCATGCATTCTAGTCAAATCAAGCTACTTAAGGTGTTAAAAAGGTTCTTGTCATGCATTTGGGCCATACCAACCACTCCCCACTGTCACTTCTCCTTCAAGAAATATATATATATATTTTTTTAAATCTTTATAAACACTTTTAACAATTAACAAATTAAATTAACAAATTAAAAACATCTTAGTATACCAAATTCCAGCCCTTTCTGAATTTTTTTTTCCACACACACTAAGAATTTAGTAGGTCAGTGTATAACTCCGCCCAGCAGGTGGCGATGCAGCTTGGTTTTATTTTTTCCACACACACACACACAGACAGACAGACAGACAGACAGACTAACACACGCCACTAGACATTTATATTATAGATATATATATATATATATATATATATATATATATATATATATATACAAGTTAACCCGTGCATGATACTCATGCATTCTAGTCAAATCAAGATACTTAAGGTCTTAAAAAGGTTCTTGTCATGCATTTGGGCCCTGCCCAGGCCTCCTCAGGGGAAGATCGTTACTTCCCGACGCAAGCGCCCATTTTTAATGTGTGTTCATGAGGTAAAATTACCTCAAGAAAATGAGTTTGACCCCTCAACTCGTAAATTTAGCCTTTACTACCCCTCCCACGGGGGGAAGGGGGATGATGGAAGTTAACTGACTTGACTATTCTAATTTTTTTGTCAAATAATGTCAGTATACCAAATTTCAGGTCAATTGGATGAGCCCTTTCTGAGAAAATAGTTTTTTCCACACACACACACACACACACACACACACACACACACACACACACACACACACACACACACACACACACTAACGCACGCCTCTACACATGTGTGTTCATGAGGTAAAATTACCTCACGAAAATGAGTTTGAGCCCTACCAAATTTCAGCCCTTTTTGATTTTTTTTCCCCACACACACTAAGAATTTAGTAGGTCAGTGTATAACTCTGCCCAGCAGGTGGCGCTGCAACTTGTTTTTTTTTTCCACACACACACAGACAGACAGACGCCACTAAGCATTTATATATTAGATGGTATGTACCCTGTATTCATTTTGAAATGAAGAAAAGAAGAGAATGTGCACATGTATTCTTGTTTTTTATTATATTACTGAAGCGACTTTGGTTGCTGCTGTTAGGGTGATATTCAGTGGTTCTCAGTGATATGTAGATATGACATGCATAAACATTCAGGTCCCTTAAACCACCAGACGTGTAATTTCCTACCTGTGTTTAGCTGCAATGTTTTCAGAAAGTAGTTTGCTCTCTCTAATTGCAGGGGCAAACGCAGGATTTCTAGGGGAGGGGGGGGGGGTTTCCATTCCACACTGCCACAGACAATGGCAGCCATCTGTCCTGATTCTGGTGGGGCAGTCCCAACTTTATGTGACTGTCCCGCTTAGTCAGGACTTTATTCCAACTGCAAGGATAGTTGGGATGGATGTCCTGCTACACACTGTACTTGTTATTAAGTGTGAGCTGCTTGTATCGAACTGTAGTGCATGTTGCTTGTCCTTAACGAGCAGTACAGTGTGAAGCAGGACATACATCACAACTATCATTGCAGTCAGGACAAATTCCTGACTGATTGGGCTAGTCACATAAAATCAGGACTGTAGTCACCAGAATCAGAACAGTTGGCAGGCGGTGCTTCACTCTCCTACCAGTTCTTGTAGTTTTCAATACCTGCGGCTCCTGGTCTCTGAAGTTTGGTTGCTTCTTGTCTTGTTCCTGGAATGTTGGAGCCCTGTTTATTAAAAAGGGAAATACATAAAATATGGAAAGTCTAGCAGCGGGTGAGTCCATTTAGGCCTTCCTCCCCCAACTAACCCAGATGTTAAATCAAAAGTACCTTAGTTTAATAATTAGGCCTCCATACCTGAAAAAAGACCAACATTAAATTAATAGCATTCACATCTAATAAGACATATTTCCTCCCTACCAGCCCTGACACTAAATTAATAGCCTCCACATTTAATAAATAGATCTCTTTCCACCTTATCAGCCCCAACATCAAATTAATAGCCTCCACATTTAATAAATAGATCTATTTCCACCCTACCGACCCTGACATTAAATTAATATCACTCACATCTGATAAATATACCTATTTTACCCCCAATTGGCCCCAGCATTAAATAAATAGCATTCAGAATTAATACACAGATCTAATTCCCCCACCATGCCCTGACCTTAAATTAATGGTATTCACATTTATAAATAGACCTATTCCCCCCAAAACAGACCCAATCTTAAATAAATAGTATTCCAATTTAATTATTAAACCTATATCCCCCCAAATTACCATAATATTAAATAATTGGTGTTCACAATTAATAAATACCACTCCTTCTCCCAAAACTCAGTCCCACGTTAAATTAATATGCCCCAAATCACCTTGGCATTAATTAAAAAATGCTATTATACCACCTTAAATTAATAGTAATAACTATGACCCCACTATTAAATTAAATAATACTGAATATGAATTTATTTGCCCCCACCAATAAATTGATATTTCCCACCCACTACTAAATGATTACTACCCACCCTCACCAATAAATTAACAACCAGCCTCTCCCTTATTACAATAAGCGCTCACTTACCTTCTTCCATTTGCCAGACTCTTCTACTTCCTGCAGTATGACATGCCTTCCATCCTGTGAAAGAGGGGGGTATACCGGAGATGGGGAGCAGACATGGGGGGTTTCTGGAGAACTAGAAACCCACCCTGGGTGCGTGCCTGAATTGCCTCCTGACTGCCATATATTATTAGGCGAAAATGACAGAAGGGATGAAAGGCAACCTTTTTTAGTATATTGCTGGTCGTGCTATTACCAAAAGAAGTTTCCAAAATGTTTATACTGTTACTCAAAGATTGACAATGACATTAACATCAATATATTTTTTTTTATACATATGAATGACATTTTATACTATTATAGTTACATTAAGGGTTAGATTGATCAAATCTTCTAAAAAGGAAAAGTGGAGGTGTTGTCCAGATTCTAGATATCATTTTCTAGAATGTACAAGATAACTTCTAGCTATAAATGATAGCTAGAATGTTATCAGTTGCTATGGACAACACCTCCACTTCTCCTTTTTAGAAGGTTTGATAAATCTTACCCTAAATATCAGTGAGTTTGAGCACATGTTTTTACACAGAGGCATCTTCACGTATTTAATGTCTTTAAATAATGTCATATTTGGTAATATGCCTGTTCACAAAACAAAATTAATTGATGTAAAGTATTTGCTTTTATTGTAGCCTTGGTAAAACTATCAAACCACTTTATCCAAACCTCTGTGTTCGATCACACATATCAAAATTGGAGTTTCTCTAGTGATTTGTTTTGTATAATAGATTAGTAGAATAGATACAGTAGATACAGATTTTAAGTCATGCTTAATATGAACTACAGACTTTGTGTATGAAGAGTAAGTTTGAACTCTCATCTTTTTTATTACTATCCCATGAGTATGTGGTTAGGGCAGTGAATTCCAAACTTTTTGCAGTTCAAGGCACCCTTAGGGCCTCCATAATTTTTTCAAGGCACCCCTAAGCCAAAATATTTACCAAGTAGCCCCCCGCCTTGCTTACCACTGGCCCTGGCCGAGACACCCTTGTTAGATCGCCGAGACACCCCAGGGAGCCTAGGCACACCGTTTGGGAATCACTGGGTTAGGGCTTTAAAAGTGTATTTATACTTAGATTTACCTTCCCTTTGTGATTCTGGGTCTCTGCTGCTCATTCTTTTTCTGTACTGTATCTCCAGTCTGGCATTTTGTTCATGTTATTAGGTATAACTGATCAGCATTTCACAAAGACAAGCAAAGCAGCATGCCCACCCCCTAATAATGCTAGTCAGCTTCATTGGGTTATTTGGAGTAGGGTTGATATCTTTTTGTAGAGGGTGCTAGAAAAAATTGTGTGCCCCCACTATTAGCACCAAACTGCAGCACCCAAAAAGCACAGCAATCTTTTCATTTTTTTTATAAACTTTTACTTGATTTAACACCACAAAATGCTACTGAAATGATGAATAATATAATGTTGGGATACTGCTTGTATAATCTAGATATAATAAACAAATGCACAAAGGGTGGTAAAAAGACTACTTTAAATCATCCAAAAAAACCTTCAAAAAATGAGAGCATAAACAAATATCTATTACAAATACATTTTTTATAGCAAATATATTTAGCATCAGCAAGACAGAGATAATAAACAATAATTGATTCATAATTTGGAGCGATATCTAAAACACCAGGTATATTGTCTGCAATAAGACACCAATAGGTAATGTAGAATGATGCAATGATTGAATAAAAAAGATTGCATATATAATATAAATGACACAGATATGCAGTGAAGCTAATCAATATGTAGCCTTACCATTGCAAATATAGAGTAAATACAAGATGTGAAAACTGTATGATGGCTAAGGGCTAAAAATAAGGATAAATACTCAACTCACAAAAGGGGCTAACCAAAAATTTAGACTGCAGTTTTAAATGCAAATTAACAAATGTGACAGCATGGTGGCACAGAGGTTAGCAATTCTTCATCACAGGGCTGGGTTCTTGGGTTAGATTTCCACTATATTTGTGTGGGTTTCCTCCGGGTGATCTGATTTCCTGCCAATATCCATAGACAAACTGATAGGTTAATTGGCTATGACTAAATTGTCCCTATTGGAAAGTGCTTTATAATATGTAGGTGTTATATAAACAACTGTTAATAATAAATAAATAATAGATCCAAATGAAAAAAGCGTACCATCAGAGAGACCAAGGACAGTTGAACCCCAACTTCAATGCCTCTTTTGTAACATCTTTTTGTAATTGCCCTCACAACTATCTACCCACCATGTTTAAATTTTTTTTTATTAAAAAGACTCCACTAAAGAAGGAAAAAAGCATCTTTTGATCCTCATCATGATTTAATATAATTCAAATGCCTACTGCTCTTACCCTCTCCACCACCCAAAATATGAAGCACTTGGTCTTCAACTTAGTCAGGGCCATCTTTTCCATTGGGCACGATGGGCAGCTGCCCGGGGGGCCCACGGGCAAGGGGGCCCCATAGGCACGGCTCTTAATGAGAATAAATAATCATGCAAAAGAAAAAAAACCTGCAAAAAAAGCCTACAATGGTCACTGAGCAAGTACATCTATCTATCTCTATCTCTATATATTTATATCTATATCTGTATCTGTATCTGTATACATCTATATATCTATATCTATATCTAGGGGCCCCGGTGCACTGCTTTGCCCGGGGGCCCATAATGTTGTTAAGATGGCCCTGAACTTAGTGTCTTCAATCTTTATAGAGAAATGATACCAAGTAATACGAATAAATAAGAAACAATGCCACCCTCCTTGACTATATTTGGGAAAAAATTATCCAAACTAAGAGTCTATTTGTCTGCCCTCTGGTGGTCAGGATCCCCAGTTAATCACATATGTGACTGATGGTTTGATGCTGTTTCTATTTCCTACGTATCTAATTGAATTTGCCCCAATTAAGTACACATAAATGGGTGGAAGTTGATTTGAACCATTTCCCATTTATTTGGCTGCATCTTGCAATGAGGAGCACATTTGATTGCCTGTTGTTGTACTCCCCCTCCTCCACTAAAGGTAACCAGCCTAACAATGTCCAACTATTTACTGTATAGCACTTTAGGAGGTCCCGCCTCTAATGTACCACCCGATAGTCATCACATGTTGGCTAGAACAGAGAGCTGGTTATAGACACTGTAAGTGTGAACTTGCTGCCCTGCTACTGACGCATTGTTGTATCTAGTAACAATATCAATTAATATGCTTCTTCTTCCACAAAAATATTTTTTTTATAAACCAAAAAAATGTGTTTTTCAGAGATTGTGGCAGCTGTTCCCTATAGGAGAATGTGTGAATGGAGATATGAGCCATGTGCCAGCCCTTGTGTTAAAACCTGCAGTGATCCCGAAGCCATTTTATGTTCCTTTCTTCCACCGTAAGTTCGTTTCCACAGTATTGTTCCACATATAGATTATTGCTGCTTAACAATTCTGCTTCTTGTTCTGCTGTTTAAAATCTATTTTAAACACTTTGCCAATATCCATGCATGTTTTCTTGAGATCTCTTTGTAGCCTTCTATTGAAATACTCATTGTCCCAATGAATCCAGTATTCGGATCACAATCGTCCTTTCCTCAGTGCCCATTTGCCCAATCATTTTCCCTTATATTTTGAATTCTTCAAAATCTTTGTGGAAACCCAATTAAAATAAACTTTTTACAGAAACATTATGTTTTGTGAAAGGGTTATTTTTAACAATATTATAAAACATTTAGTTAGGTGTACAAATTGTTTAACTATAAAAGTGATGATATACTGTAAACTTTGTGGAGCTTTCTTAAAGTCTGAGGACTGCCAATGGCAGAATGCAGTGGTGAATTTTCATTATTGTATTAAAGCTTCAACTTTGGAGTTCTTAGCTATGTAACATGATAATCCAACTTAGACCATTAACCTTTTAAATCAGGCAATTTCTTTCTTTTTTGTATGAGATATTATAGAAATAATTGTGGCACTTTTGCACAAATTGTTTTTATATTTATACCAAAAGGTAAGATGGGGTGTGTTATATACAAAACATGTTTCTTGTTTTAAATACTATACACTATAGAAATATTTATTACTCTTGCTAGGATCACTAAAACATCAGTTTGGTTAAAGGGAAAAACCAACATCCTCCAACAGATTTATTTTCTAGATTTAGTAAATAGACAGAAGAGGCATTTGCTTATGACACAACAGAAGGGTGGCCTACCATTATACCTTCTACTTATGCCTGGGAGTGGAAGAGCTTTAACAAAATCTCTATCTTGGCCCCTGGTTTCCTAGGAAGACCCCTAATTCAAATAATGGGTCATTTCAATATTTTGACCTAGGTGGTTCTAAAATCTCCTGGGTCACACGTTAGAAATTGGTGAATTTTTTTTTTTAAATTATGCTAGTCCTAATCTGAACTCATAGTCAAAATCACAAATCCCATCCTTAGTCCTAGGCTAGCCCAAGCTCTATGCCTATGCTTAGCCTCAAAAATGCTCTGCTTTGCCACCCAGTTCTAAAAATACAAACATTTCTTATACAGCATAATTTTTGCTATTGAAAATACAAAGTAAATGTGCATTTTGGGTCTGATTCATTAAGGAACGTAAATGCCCATACGTGCCATATTTTTAATAAAATCGCTCTTCACATGTCCATAACCAGAAGACACAGTAAACACAGCAACATCAAATTCACTTTCGAGCGCAGAGGACCCTTACTACAGTCTATGATTTCAAGAGCAGAACAGGAAGGGGGTTAGGCGTATGCTCATAATCAGTGTACAGTAAGGGAGTGCCAAGCTCAAGCACAAGTCCAATTCAAGCTTTGGGCATCTGAAATGTATGTGTTTTTCTATTGTAACACTTGCACCAGCTACAGTTCAGGTGTAAGTGCTGACTAGTGATGAGGGTCACGGAACATGCGCTTGCAATCAGGAGCTACTGTAAAAATGCATTTTATGTACAGTAGACATTAATAACATCCTAATAAATGTATTTTATAGAACAAAAATTAAAACTGATTCATTAAGGCTGATTCATTAAGGATCTTAAGGATCTTAACTTGAGAAACTTCTTATTTCAGTCTCCTGGACAAAACCATGGGCCTGATTCATTAAGGATCTTAACTTGAGAAACTTCTTATTTCAGTCTCCTTCACAAAACCATGTTACAATGCAAGGGGTGCAAATTAGTATTCTGTTTTGCACATAAGTTAAATACTGACTGTTTTTTCATGTAGCACACAAATATCAGCTTTAAATTTCAGTGTACAAATAAGCTATCAAGTATTTGTGTGCTACATGAAAAACAGTCAGTATTTAACTTATGTGCAAAACAAAATCCTAATTTGCACCCCTTGCATTGTAACATGGTTTTGTCCAGGAGACTGAAATAAGAAGTTTCTCAAGTTAAGATCCTTAATGAATCAGGCTCCATGTTACAATGCAAGGGGTGCAAATTAGTATTCTGTTTTGCACATAAGTTAAATACCGCCTATTTTTTCATGTAGCAAACAAATATCAACTTTAAATTTCAGTGTACAAATAAGCTATTAAGTATTTGTGTGATACATGAAAAAACAGACAGTATTTAACTTATGTGCAAAACAGAATACTAATTTGCACCCCTTGCATTGTAACATGGTTTTGCCCAGAAGACTGAAATAAGAAGTTTCTCAAGTTAAGAGCCTTAATGAATCAGGCCCCATATTATTAATGAGTGACATTAATTGAATATTTGTTTGTTTATTTGTGCGTTCTTTTGGAACTTTATATTCCACATATATATTGGACGTATCCTGCAGAATATTGTCTGTTAGAGCAGAGCGTATCTAGACCCGTATTAAACAAGAAATATATCTTTAGATTCGCTCTTAGGTGAATGCGGACATGCGTATCCCTGATTTACGTACGTTTAAAAAAAACAAAACATAAATTGCGAGTCTTATTGGATCAAGTCCTTTATGTTTACTCTCAAATGCATGAGTCTTTGTATTAGGGTAGAGCACAATTTAAAGTTACCCCTTGAGTGTTATAAAAGGGTCTGAAGCCCATTGATATGATTTTGCCCACCGTCCACCAATGTTTTAAAAATGGAACTGATTATATCACCAGCCAATGGCCAACCAGGTATCTAATATTACTGCTTTTCCCAACACTGTTCAAATTAAGCATGAAGTCAATTGTTATTTACAGTCAACATTAATTTAGAGATAAAGGTCTTCAATTTTAAGCAAGTTGTGTAAATATAATTTGATACTGAAATTAATATTTCCATGAACCATACATTAAAATGTTTCATGTTTACAGTCCTTAGTGTTAACTAGTCTTTTTCCAACATTTTTCCTTGCATTATTTGTAGGGTAGAAGGGTGCATTCCATACTGCCCAAACCATATGATTCTTGATGAGATTACACTCAAATGTGTCTATCCAGAGGACTGTAAGTACTTTATTTATTATACTGTTACTAGTACCACTATATCATTTTACTATTATTATTATTATACCACTATTAGTAATATTACTTTAATTTCATTTATATTCAATGAAGGTAGGTTTGTTTGTCATTATATTACTTAAGGCAAATTTAAACATATGAAATACTACCTTGTGCTCTGAAAAATATTTAGCATGGTCGAAGTACGCCGGTATACACTGGTATGCCATCCTATTGCTTTGAATGTAAAACTATGAAATTCCATTCACTTACATTTTCCATATCACCACTTCTACATGTCCATACCACCACTTCTAAATTTCCACTTTGATCATTATACAGTTGCTGTGCAAAAGTTTTCTCCCCTAAGAAGTCAACAGAGTTGTCTGTACTGCAGAATTAAAAAAAAACCTGAAAAAATGTTGCTTGCATAATTATTCAATCCTCACAGAGTACCACTTAGTAGAAACACCTTTTGCTGCAATAACAGCTGGTTGGATGACGCTTGTGGACTGCAATTTTCAATAGGGCCATAGATTGCCTATAGCAACCAATCAGATTGTAGCTGTCATTTTGTAGAATGTACTACATAAATGATAACTAGAATCTGATTGGTTGCTATAGGCAACATCTCCACTTTTTTACCCCCGCAGTTTAGTAAATGTACACCCTAGACTTGACCATTGTAGAACATTCACCTTTTTATTGTTCAACCACGCCAGTGTTGCTTTGGCCTTGTGTTTGGGGATCATTGTCCTGCTGAAAGGTGAACTTTCTTCCAGCTTTAGTATTCTAGGTTGTCTTGCAGTATCTCCCTTGCACCATCCATCCATCCATCCATCCATTTTAACAAGATCTCCAGTCCTGTCTGAGGAAAAGCATCCATACAGATGATTCTGCCATCTCCAGACTTCACTGTTGGGATGGAGTTTGCTGAAGAATGTGCAGTGTTAGGTTTGCCCCACACATAGCATTTTGATTTAGGTCCAAAAAACTAAATTTTTGTCTCATCTGACCAAATAACCTTATACCACATTTTAATTGGGTCACTGATGTTTTTTGGCAAGCTCCTGATATGCTTTGATGTGGTATTTCTTCAGTAATGGCTTCTTTCTAGCCACCCTCCCATACAGGCCAGTTGTATGCAGAGCACTTGATATGGTTGACTGGTGCATCTTCAATCCAGTCTCAGCCACCAGGGCCTGATTAAGGGTTCTGGCCGCCCTAGGCTAATACGGCCGCAGCTCCCCCCCCCCTCCTCCGAATATATAGGTGTATAGGAACACTCCTGAATATGAATGTTCAAGTGTATTCTCCAGCATTCAAATTTAGACAGATTGTGCCATTGTCTCTTACCTGTTCTTGCTCTTCTCTCTTGCAACTTTGTTATCCTCTCGCTGGCTTCTGGAAAGTTGGCGTCCTGTTTTGAAAATGCAAAAATGTATTATAATGCAAACCCTGAATGATTAGGCCCTTTAGTTAAAACAAAACACTCCATTATGGCCAGCTAAAAGTACCCCATTGGACAGGCATATATAAGCAATATCTGAATATTTGTTGTCAATCAAATACAAACCTCTACCAGCCCCATCTCACTAATATTTAGTATTCTAGTGATTGCTGAGACCACCCATGTGACCACCACACAATCATGAGATTCTGCCCCCCAAAGCTGCTCTATTTTTTAAATACCCCCTGCAGCCATTTTCCTTAACCACAACCCCCCCCCCCCACAGCCATTTTCCTTAACCCCTGCTGCAGCCATTTTCTTTACCTCCCACCCTGCATCCATCCCCCTTGCAGCTATTTTCCTTACCTCCACTCTGCTAGCTAGCTATCCCCCCCGTCACATCAAAACTCCCCCAGTCACATATATCAGCCCCCCTCCTCTGCCCTCCTTCATACATATCAACCTTTCTCCCTCCCAATAGATTTTCATGGCAGCCCCCCCCTCCCACCCTATAGATTTGTATGACAGTCCCCCTCTCCCTCCCTATACATATGCATGACAGTCCCCCCTCTCCCTCCCTATAGATATGCAGGGTAGTCCCCCCCCCTCCCTATAGATATGCAGGGTAGTTCCCCCCCTTCCTATAGATATGCAGGGTAGTTCCCCCCATCCCTATAGATATGCAGGGTAGTTCCCCCCCCTCCCTATAGATATGCAGGGCAGTTCTCCCCCTCCCTGTAGATATGCAGGGCAGTTCCCCCCCTCCTTATAGATATGCAGGTCAGTTCCCCCCCTCCCTATAGATATGCAGGGCAGTTCCCCCCCCTCCCTATAGATATGCAGGGCAGTTCCCCCCCCTCCCTATAGATATACAGGGCAGTTCCCCCCCTCCCTATAGATATGCAGGGCAGTTCCCCCCCCTCCCTATAGATATGCAGGGCAGTTCCCCCCTTCACTTACCTGTAGTTGTGCCAGCGTCGCTCCTCTCCTCAGATCAGCAGATAGGAAGTGAAGACGTCCTGCTTCCTGTCTGCTGCACAGCAACAGGCAGCCTGGCGATTGGCTGTGTGTTGCTAACCACAGACCACCAATGCTTTTGATCATCGAGCCCTCCACCCCCCCGCGGCGACCCCCCCTCCCCCAGCCTGAAAAAAAAAATACCCACAGCGCCACGCCCCCCCGGGACCCAGCGCCCCAGGCTGCAGCCTGGTCAGCCTAGTGGTTGATCAGGCCCTGTCAGCCACTGAACTCTGTAGCTCCTTCAAAGTGATAGTTGTCCTCTCTGTGGCTTCCCTCACAAGTCTCCTTCTTGCTCTGACGATTTGGTGGTTTTTAGGGTCAGCTTTGTCTAGGCAGTGCCAGGGTGGTATGATGCAGCTTCCATTTATTCACAACTGATCCAACAGTTGCTCATTGGGATATCCAAGCACTTAGATATTATTTTGTAACTTTTTCCCTGTCTATAACTTTATCTATGACAGTATGACCAATATTGCAAAAGCTGACCTTTTTATGATTAACAGATAGAGGCTAATTGAAAACCAATATCTTGGAGATTCCACAGCACAGGGATTGAATACTTATGTAAACATAATTTTTCAGTTTTACTTTTTTTTAAAATATGCAGACAAATAATGAATTATGCATTTGAAAATTTACTTTTAGAGCCTACTAGTTCATAATAAAAATGCTGTCTGGAAAAATCTATGTGTCATTTGTAATACAGACAAATCTGTTGCCTTTTTAGGAGGTTGATTACTTTTGCAAGCCACTGATTAGCCACAGCATTAAATAACATTGATTATCTCATTACAATGGCACTTGTCAAGGGGTGGGATATATTAGGCAGCAAGTGAACAGCCAGTTCTTGAAGTTGATGTGTTGGAAGTATGAAAATTGGGCAAGTGTAAGGATCTGAGCAACTTTGACAAGAGCCAAATTGTGATGGCTAGACGACTGGGTCACAGCATCTACAACACGGCACTTCTTGTGGTACCTATCAAAAGTGGTCCAAAGAAGGACAACAGATGAACCGGCGACTGGGTCATGGGCGCCCAGGCTCATTGATGCACATAGGGAGCAAAGGCTAGCCCATCTGGTCCAATCCCACAGAAGAGCTACTGTAGCAAAAGTTACTGAAAAAGTTAATGCTGGCTTTTATAGAAAGGTGTCAGAACACACAGTGCATCACAGCTTACTGCTTTTGGGGCTGCGTAGCCGCAGACCGGTCTGTCTGCCTATGCTGATCCCTGTCCACTGCCGAAAGTGCCTACAATGTGCACATGAGCACCAGAACATATCCATGGAGCAAATGAAGATGGTGGCTTGATCCGATGAATCATGTTTTCTTTTATATCATGTGGACAGCCGGGTCTGTGTGCATCGTTTACTTGAGGAAGAGATGATACCAGGATGCACTATGGGAAGAAGGCAACCCGCAGAGGCAATGTGATGCTCTGGGCAATGTTCTACTGGGAAACCTTAGGTCCTGGCATTCATATGGATGTTACTTTGACACATTCCACCTACCTAAACATTGTTGCAGGCCAAGCACATACTTTCATGGCAATAGTATTCCCTGATGGCAGTGGCCTCTGTCAGCTGGATAATTCGCCCTGCCACATTGCCCTAAAAAAATAGTGAAAATGAAGGGAGATGTGCCAGAAGAAGAGACACTGAAGGAACATTCAGAATTGAGTGAACCAAGAGAGCAGCATACAGTGCAGAACAAGGAAATACATGATTGTCAAACAGAATGAAGTCTCCCAAATAATGCTATAACTTTAACAATTCAGTTTGTTTGCTTTTTGTCTTCTTTGTTTTTTAGTTTTATAAATAAGAAGCACAATTACGACAGTGCAGACAACTCAATTTATTGAGGAAATAAAATGTAATGGTAATAGGAAGGTAAAATAGAGTTTCTTCTCAGTCCTCTAATCCCTGCCACCTCTTTGACACGTTCAACCCCCCCCCTTGTCCCGCGCTCCCTCTCTGCTACTGACTTTGTCACCTTTTTCTGCTCCAAAATCGAAGCCATCAGACTCAACATCTCCTCCTCACATGCTTCTGCCACCCTCAAAGCTCCACTTTCCTCCAACAACCAACTCTGGTACTCTTTCCTCTCCCCCATCTACCTGTTGTCACACATTGCACCACTTACACCTACGTTATGGTTACTGTTATGACCTGTTTCCCTCTTTCTGCATTCACTTGCTGGGCTGAAATGAGCAGACACACCTGGTCTGCTCAATACTTCCTGCATTCTCTTGATTGGCTAATTGCTCGTCAGCTCTGTCAATTTAAAGCACCTGTTTCACTACCAAGTTGCCAGATCTTCAGGTCTACTATCCTGCTCAGATGTCCTGTTCTCTGGCTCCTGTTTACTACCTGTTCTCTGAGGTCTCGAGCACATCTATCCGCAGATCATCACAGCCTCTGTGACTACTCCACTATCCTGTGGTAATGCTCTGCAGATTATTGCTACCTGTTCTCAGTCTCCAGCACATCTATTCGCAGATCATCACAGCCTCTGTGTCTACTCCACTATCCTTGTGGTAAACGCTCGGGCTGGTTATTGCTACCATAGCTACCAGCCTCCTGTGTTAATCAGCACACTGCTCTACTGTCTCCTATCTCTCAGCCATCCTGGTGCTGCTCATCCAAAGCATCTTCAGGTATAGTCCTGGTTCACTTTACAGTTTCGCTCATCATCTCCTAGGAGAACCGCGACCTGTGGTCAGGGAGCTGCGAAGACCAAGCACCCTTGCGAGAGCCTATGGCGTCAACCTCCCACTCAGTTAGACTTTGCGCCTTTTAGGAGGAAGTGCCAATTTGAGCAGACTGTACGGGTACTCCTCTGACCATACTGGTTGTGACCACTGTCATCTTGATCCCATCCCCTCACACCTCCTTCACTCTCTTTCTCCCACTGCCTGCTTATAACTAGCACACCTCTTCAACCTGTCCCTCTCCTCCGTCATCATCCCCTCCACATTTAAAAATGTCCTTACCTCTCCCATTCTCAGAAAACCCAATCTCGATCCCACCTCACTTGCTAGCTATCGCCCCATCCCACTTCTCCCCTATTCTGCTAAATTACTTGATCGGTTTGCCTGCAACCGCCTTACCAGACATCTCTTGGACAATTCCATCCTCGGCCCTCTCCAGTCCGGGTTCCGTCCCTCCACTCCACTCCACTGAAACCACCCTGGCCAAAGTTCCTAATGATCTTCTATCAGCTAAATCCAGGGGTCACTTCTCCCTACTCATCCTTCTCGACCTCTCCACGGCCTTCGACACTGTGGACCACCCCCTCCTGTTGCAAACTCTTCTCTTACTTAGCCTCTCTGGCTCTGTCCTTGTCTGGTTCACCTTATACCTTGCTAACCATTCCTTCTCTGTAGCCATGTCTGGTTCTTCATCCACCCCCTCCCCTCTCCCTGTAGGAGTTCCTCAAGGCTCTGTTCTAGGCCCTCTACTCTTTTCGCTCTATACTACCCCCCTTGGTGTTCTCATTTCCTCCTTCGGTCTTCAGTATCATCTTTATGCTGATGACACCCAACTCTACATCTCTTCTTCTGATCTTTCCTCCTCCCTCCTTTCTTGTGTATCTGTCTGCCTCTCTGCCATCACCTTCTGAATGTCCTCACGCTTTCTCAAAATTAACATTTCTAAAACTGAACTCATTGTCTTTCCTCCTCCTAGATTCTCCCTATCACCTTGACCTCTCTATCACTGTTAACAACACCAACATCTTCCCTGTCGCCCAACTCTGTTGCCTGGGGGTCATCCTCGACTCCTCTCTCTCTCTTGCTCCCCACATTCAATCCCTTGCCCAAGCTTGTCGCTTCCAAATACACAACATTGCCCGCATTCAGCCTTTCCTCTTTCAGGATGTCACCAAAACTATCATCCATGCACTTATCATCTCCCATCTTGATTACTCCAATCTTCTCCTTAAAGGTCTCACATCTCTCCCCCCTTCATTCTATACTCAGCGCGGTTGCAAGGCTCATCTTCCTTTCACACCGCTCCTCTTCTGCCTCCCCTCTCTGCCTTACCTTACACTGGCTCCCCTTCCCCTACTGAATCCCTTTCAAACGCCTCACCATCACCTGCAAGGCTCTCTTCCACTCTACTGTCCCCTATATCTCTAACCTGCTCTCCATTCACACTCCCGCATGCTCCCTGAACTCGGCCAATGACCATTGCCTCTCCTACACTCTGATCACCTTATCCCACTCCAGAATCCAAGATTTCTCCAGTATTTCACCCCACTACTGGAATGACCTCCCTCGCTCTATCTGTCTGTCCCCTAACCTGTGCTCCTTCAATCGGGTACTTAAAACTCACCTGTTCCTTAAAGCCTACCAGCCATCCACCTAACCCTTTCTTATTTCTTCTGGGCCCCTCAATTCACTTCTCTCATGCTATATCCCTTTACTGACTCCCATCTGAGCCTGATGTCTGTTTACCCCCCCTTTGGATGTAAGCTCTTATAAGCAGGGCCCTCTTCTCACCTGTCTCTATACCTGTTTTTCTGCTCCATCTTTACTGCAATAACCATGCCTGGAGTTTCTGAAGTCTAGGTATTATTTGTTTATTGTTCAGTACTGTTTCACCCTGTATAATCTACTGTTTGTACTGTGTACAAATAAAGGGATAATAATAATAATAGAGTTCCGAATGTCTGGAATTGTAAGGAGGCCACCTCTCCAAAAAGTGTACTTTGGTTTCAGGACTTTTCTCTACTGGTGAGTATTTTAGGAGTGAAATAAAGTCGCTGTCAGTTACCAGGAACCTCTGTCAGAGAATCCAGCAAAGCAACAAAGTTAGAATGCGATCTCTGCTGTGGGACTAGGAGTGTCTGAAAGGAGGAAATACTGTAACTGACACCTTTCAGGACCTCAAGTCCCTGTTTCAAAGCAAAAAAACACTGTTCATTAATCCTATATGGAATTAGTCAGAGTAAGCAGATGTGTTCACGCTACGTGCTTGGCTGGAGATGATTCTTTGGCTGCTGGATACTGCTTCTGTTGCTGCCACAACAGTGTGCCTATTGCTTCCATCCTTACCATAGCCTTTGTCAGCACTTTTGCTGTAATGAGAGGTTGACTGTATATATCTCCTTTATTACAAACAAATATAGGCATATAGGCTGTCCACTATCTCTACATGACAGAATAGGGTATGACCAGAAGAACAACGTTTACCCATTTTGACCTGGAGCTGGGTGTCATGTGGCCATCAAGATTTTGTTTTATTGCAACACACATCTATCATACTTTAAATATTGCCGTGTAGTATCTGCCATGGTGCCAGTTTCCTCACCACCCTTCCAACCATCACAAACATTCACCCTCCACTCATCGGCAAGACCAACGCAAAAATAAGTGCAGGTCTTGCTCTGTGAGCTTGCAGTTGAGGCAGCTTTGTAAATCAATTATACTTATAGCAAGCTAATAACAATGACTAAACAAGGATCAAAACTTTATTCCTCCTATCCATTGTCCACCTCTCATTCTGTTCCCTCCTGCAGCTCTACTTAGTTTTTGCATCTTCGTTTAGAACAAAGAAACTCCAGAATTTAGCATGTTAATAGTGGTGACATACAGGCAAAAGAGCAAGTTATCAATCACTAAACTGAATTACTATTAGCGAGAGCAGAGTACCTCTACCAGCTCTTCCTCCTACCCTTTGTAACGTCTTCCTTCCCCTTGGCCTAGATGCGAATGGGAACTCCTCACTGCATGACAATAACTGTTGTGAGAACAGTGGGGCATACATGGTCAAAAAGAGTGCCCAGAATTGGGTGTGAGCAGGATCGGCTTGTATTCCACTGTGGGACTCCCTCATCAGCCAGGCACCGTCTATTGCTGAGATCCCCTGTCAATTGCAATAAAAATTGCAATGCATTTGAGGGATTCCATCATTTTAATAGTTACTTACAACCTGTCTCTTAGTTTTTACTTAGGCTGGTGATAGCAACATCTAATAATGCAGCACACTGCACACTACTTTGCTGTCAGAAGTTTATATTGAAATGGAAAGTGTCACTAGGTGATTGTGTTATTTATTAATATATATGACCATGTGATATTTCTGCATTCTGGTTGGTTTCTTTATGACTGAGCTACTGTGACCTCAAAATTGTCTAGGTCCGAAAACCACAAATTTTATATTGAACCTCAAAACGTGGTGAATTGGCTTGCTCTTCCCTAATTAAAATTGTATTAATCAGCTTCTGTTTTGCATTATTTTTTATTCTGAGTCGCATGATAATGCAAGAGCCTACCAATTTATTGGATCTCCTGCTATACTGATTCCTTAGTCACAGCCATATAGTTAAAGTAGCATTATTATTTTATCACTGGATCTACTAAGTTACTTATCTTAAATGCCAATGTTTGTGTAGCATGTATGTGATAACACATCTGCTGATATATAAAGTATATATTTTTTATTGACCATGATATATTTTATTTCCTTTTCCAAAGGTGTCCCAGTGAAATCAACAGTTTTTCCTATAGCAACAAAACCAACAAGCACTACTTCAGCACCAACCATCTCTTCTACAAAAATAAAATATCTAAAAATGACAGATTCAGTTCAGACAGATTTCTCTGATATGCCACCACTTTCTACAACACTTTCTTTTCTTGGATCAACAAACATGACCCATGCAACAGGCATAGGATCATCAATTCCAAGTACTACAGACAAGTATACATCTTCTTTTGAATTACTTACCAGCGATTTTTACAAAACAACTCAAAGTACTTATCTACCTAGTCCTGTACAACAGACAACAACAAGAAGGGTTAGCCCGGGTACAACAGTAGAGTCTTTAACTTCAAAATTGACATATTCAGTTTCACACCTATCACCTCATACTGTAACTTCCTTTGCAACTTTTAAAACCTTACCTCCTAGAGAAGCTGTTGACACCACCAAAACACCGACAAGAATGTTGGGGCAATCTTCACAGGGTCTATTCCAACTGACTACAAAGTCGGTTACTGTATCTCCATATTCATCAATGCCAGAAAGTACTACTCTTTCCTCAGTCACAGATGTTTCAGGATTACCAGTGCTTTTGAATTTAACATCACCCATGGAAACAAGTATGTCTTCTGTTTCACTGACTTCGACAATGGATACCACTCCTTTAATTACATCATCTATGTATGCCTCTTTCACGTCCAGTACCCCTAGCTCTAAGGAATCATCAAGTAGCCAACCTACCCATGCAACTTCTCAGGTGACTCTTGGAAAACAATTAACCAGCATTTTGCCTCATACATCTTTGCTAAATGAATCTGCTTTGCCAACCCTGACAACACATATGAACATTTCTGTTACTCCAAAAACGGCATTAACATCTTCATCTATTCATTTGTCTCCAATAGTTACTCGAGTACTCACTACTTCCATGCCAGCTTCAACATCTGTTTCAGATCTGTCCCAAACAACAGAATCTGTGATACAAACCACAATGAAAGAAGACCACACAATCTTATCAACTTCAGTTACTTCTACCAACGTATCTACCCTTAGTCTATCTGCATCACCATCTACAATAAGCCTTTTAACATCTGCACAAACAACAATAATAACTCCAAACATTACACTCTCCTTACGAAATACCACTTCGTCTACTGATGTAAGGATTACTTTAGGTTATTTAGAGACCACCCTTTCACCCGAGCCAGCAATAACATCCAAAATAATAGACATTACAAGTACCTCCACAAAACACACAACCTGGTCTACTACTAATGCAACACTTATACAGACTCCACCTGTAACTTTGAGTACTAAAAAATTCCCCAAAACCACAGAAACCCCATTGAAGACTTTAACAACTATTAAAGAACACCTGGGTACAAGCATTCCTGTAAGAGAAGTTTCAACTAGTGGTTTAGAAAGCAAATCTACACAACATGTCATTTCTACTAAGTATTCATTTGATACAAGTTCAACTATGAGCCCTTATACAAAACCTGAAGTAACTATGGAGGTTACTAAAACACACTCAACAGAATCCTATACTACATTGTCCAAGGAAGGTTTGTTCACTACTTTGCTTTCGTCTCCTTTTGATACTTCAACACACACTTCTTTCAGTTCAGTGGCCACATCTTCCCCTGTACATGCAGCAGTCACAGATTCAACTACAAGCTATTTAAAAGATTATACAGACTCTGCTTCCAGTATTACTCCTCTGGGGACACCACAAGCACTTACAATGAAGCCCACTACTACAGAAACGTCTTCCACATCTTCAACACTTTTGGCTGTTAATGAGACAACACTGAGAGTTACGACGTTGCATGAAACTAGCAAAAAAGCCTATCTTAATGTTACTCATAGTTTGACGACTATCAAAAAAGAAAAGCCATTAACATTGTCTGTGAAATCTTATACAGAAGAAAGCACCACGGCCTTTACCAAACCAATATACGCATCATTAGTTACTAATAAGACATTTACTGATATGTCCACTTTTCATCCACTGGAAACTTTGGAACCCTTTTCTAATTTTACAAGATCAGCAAAGCCAGGAACCACATTATCCAAACCTGTAACATCTGAGTCATTTGATTCAGTGACACCCTCCACTATTGAGTCTCTGAGTTCAGAAACAACTACTGAGATGCTGTTGAATGTTACCGTATCTTCGGACGATTACTCATTTGGCACAATGGTACATACAAGTAGCTCTACAGAATGCATGGTGAGTGATGTATCTCTCTATTGTCACATCTTTATATATAAAGTTTTAAAATGTATAATTATATATAGCATTAAAGAAAGGCCTGTCAATCCCTCTGTGCTGGCCCTGTATAAAGAACAATTACTGCTTCGGTAAACTGATCTAGTAAGTTCAGCATTTCAGAAATGTAAAACTGTTGAATGTACCCATGAAACATGGTTTTAATTTAGTAACATTCTGTCTGCGTCTTTAGGCAAGGGGTTATTTAATGTCTGTGCCCATTGGACTCTCTTGCTTATTTCTTAAGGGAGATCCATTGTTTTCTTTTTATATGATTGTTCCAGATAGTTTAGAGTTACACAAAGGTTTTCTGTTGTTGTTGTTGATAATTATATCAATGTATTTACATTAAAGGTAAATAAGTATACTTAATATTTACAATGTGATAATCACAAAGTAAACTTTTTTATGTATTGTATTTTTACAGCCAAGGTACATTGAACCTTTGGATCCATGCAGCCAGTATGTTTGTATTAACATGGGCTGGATGTTGTATAATGTATCAAGCAATTGTCACAAAAACGTGGAGAAACCAGACTGTGGCTTTCGTGGAATGCCTGTCCAAGTGAACAGTGACAGCTGCTGCCCGGAATGGGAATGTCCTTGTACGTCTTTTTCATAATTTGTTTTTCTTTTTCATTTATATACCACTGTGACTGTTACCTTACTGTTACCTTACTGTTTTACGCACCAATGAGTTCAAACAGATGGCAGGAGATATAGTATAACTACAAAATCAGACCATTAAAGATAAATAATTGAAAACAGAAGGAAAAAAAAGCAATTGCAGAATTATTTTCTCTCCAAAAATTCACACAGAGTGAATTTTAACCCAACTGTAGAAAAAGGTGCCAATTCTCCATTTTTTCCCCCCGTCCAGCTAAACCTTTTAATTTTTTTACTTACTTTGAAATAGTGTGTCTGTTTTGTTCCTTTTACCACTCTGAAATGCACCTACGTGTATACATGTAATTTACAGTGTGAACCTTTAACTACAATATACAAATGTTCCCTTCTAGGCCAGTGCTCTATGTTGTCAGAGCTGAGTATCATCACGTTTGATGGAAATAACATTGCACTCTATAATGCTGCGCCATACATCTTGGTCAGACTTCCAAAAGAAACTATTGTAGCCCATATTGAAAAATGTCCTCCAAGCCTGGTAAGTAATTTGTGTCCCCCCAAAAAGATTTGTTGTCACAGCCCATATATTACACACCTCTGAAGCATGCAATTTCTATTTTGTTGTAGATAGATACTGGCAGTGACACTACACTGTTGTGTGCCCATGCTGCAATGATAATTTATCACTTAATAATGGACATTGTATTCTCTCTCCTAAGTAGATTGGCATTCTAATTACTATGAGATGCTTTATTTAGGAAACATTATTTTTAAGAATATTCAGACCGTGAACCAACAGCTAATTATACTTAAAAATGTAGGAAACAGTGATTTTAATCATGGTGACTATATATGAAGTTTCAGTGCTACATTTACAATGACATATTGGCTTCAGAGTTAGGAAAACAGTGTACAGTGGCACTGTAACCAATGCTATAAACAGAACAATAGATATTTCTTTGTATAATAATAGTTCACTTAACCCATATTTTTATTTTCATTTCTAGAGTGTGAATTCAATAAGAAAGCTGGTAAGTTATTATTTAACTCACTACACAATACTAAAACATGATATATGTCTATGATATGATCCATATCTCATCCTGTAGGTAACTAAACAGGTAAGTCTCTCATTTCCATGTATTGTGCCAGGGTTTAAAGTTTTAGTGACTGAGAATATTGATTACTCAGTATAGAGTTTTTTCTGTACAAAATGTAATGGTCACTATTTTATACAGTAAAATTACATTATATTTATGTCCCATTGTTGTGTTATATTGAGCGATGTAGTTTGCCTGTAAATTCATTGGTATGACATGCTTACATAATCCACCATAGCAAGTTCCTTGGTGTGACACGCTTACCGGATGCAACATAGTAAGTTCATTGGTGTGATACGCTTACATGACCCCGCATAGTAAGTTCATTGGTGTGACATGCTTACATGATCCAACATAATAAGTTCATTGGTTACATGACCCATCATAGTAAATTCATTGGTGTGACTAGCTTACATAATCCAGCATAGCAAGTTCTTTGGTGTGACACGCTTACCTGATCCAACATAGCAAGTTCTTTGGTGTGACACGCTTATCTGATCCAACATAGTAAGTTCATTGATGTGATACGCTTACATGATGTGGCATAGTAAGTTCATTTGTTGGACACGCTTACATGACCCAGCACAGTAAGTACATTAGTGTGACATGCTTACATTATCCTGCACAGTAAGTACATTGGTGTGACACGCTTACATGACCCAGCACAGTAAGTACATTAGTGTGACATGCTTACATTATCCTGCACAGTAAGTACATTGGTGTGACACGCTTACATGACCCAGCACAGTAAGTACATTAGTGTGACATGCTTACATTATCCTGCACAGTAAGTACATTGGTGTGGCATGCTTGCATGACCTAGCACAGTAAGTACATTAGTGTGACATGCTTACATTATCCAGCACAGTAAGTACATTGGTGTGGCATGCTTACATGATCCAGCACAGTAAGTACATTGGTGTGGCATGCTTACATTATCCAGCACAGTAAGTACATTGGTGTGGCATGCTTACATTATCCAGCACAGTAAGTACATTGGTGTGGCATGCTTACATGATCCTGAACAGCAGCAAAGTGTCTCTGAAAATAATTACACATTCATGTTCTTTTCAGTTTTATGACATGTGTTGCCCTATTTCTAGGTCGCCGCTGGAGGTACATCAGGACTATGTTTTAAGAAACTAAATGTGACAACAGCAAATTTTCAAGTGCTTATAAATCGCTTGGATCGGAGGGTGAGCAGAAATTTTGTAAATCTATTTGGAATCTGGAAAAGATTCAAATGATGCGAGGCATATGATGCACATAGGTGCAGTCCCATAAAAACATATCTTATGCATGTACAGATCCATACATAGAGTCACATGTATTCAGGTATTTCCACAGAAGTCTGTAATTTGAAACTTGTACTCATTTGAATGCACTTGGCACCCCCCCCCCCAAAAAAAAAGCATTGAATTGTATGCTGTGAAAGAAATTTTTGTTCTCATGTTCCCTTTAAAGAGTGATGACATCAAATTGATGATGATGACTATTGTATCTAGTGTGCAGCTGCATCAGTATACAATTAGAGCTTAGTATGTTGATTCACTTTAAACGTATCGTGATGTGGCTGCCATCTAACACACTATGTTGAGCTGTAAGTTGAGTGCAAATAGCCTTCAATGGGGCAATTCATAAAATGATCCTTCAAGGAAAATTGCAGCCCGTTATGGTATAATGTCAGTTAGTGTGTATATCGCTACAGCCCACTAAAGATAATTCCAAATGTAGGAGCTTCTTACATAACAGATCAGCTTCTATAAATATATCTGAAAGAGAATATGATATATTTTAGACAAAGGCCATATTACATTGTACCAAAATGGCCTTTGTCTATTGGCCTAAAAAGAGTGAATTCCTCACTGGAGAATCCTTTGGTAGCTTTAATGATCATTCCAGGCCTGATTTGCACCTTCTTACCCGTAGCACATTAATGAGTATAAGTTAACCATATACTGTACATATACATATATTACCATGTGCCTGTGCTCATTAAGGAACATGAGTGTGTTTATTTAGAAAATCTGTGCACTGAGTTACTTGCCAAACAGTGGAAAACCCTGATATCAGTAATGGAAGAACTAGCTAATGGATTACAATCATCAGCATTTCAGTGTGGTATTTCTCTTGTTTCAGGTAGAAGTGAATTCAGTTCTACAGCCATTACCATTCTCAAAGCAAGGCCTATGTATCCAGGACACAGGCGCAATGTATGTTATAAACACGCCAGCAGGCATCAGCATTAAATGGACCCATGTTACCGGTATTATAGACATACAATATGGCCTGCATTCCAATCTGTCCAGCAAAACAGAAGGGCTTTGTGGTAAGCAGTACCTAGAGGAATCCCAGCATTATTTTAGATACATCAGAGGATGCACAAAGAAACTAAACAAATGAATATGCCTAGATATGTATAAGATTGAAATAACTGTAATTTGCTTGTGATATTCTGATTATAATTGGTTGTACAAACCTGAAACAAGGTCTATAACTTACATGCCGTAGATACTAATGACACATAAACCGCTACATGGGCTAAGTCACACAAGGTCTAGCTAAGCAACATATAAGCCTTTTGTCAGGTAGTTTACTGACATTGTCATTTTATCCAAGTTTTATGTTCAAAACAAAATAGTTATTTATTTCTACACTAGACTTAACTATTAACCTCCGGTGCCGCATCACAAAACTTATCTGGAATGGCGGGGACCCCAAGGGCTGTCAGAAGTGATCTAGTCTGGGGGAGAGGGGGCGCCAACTTTTGCTCCTCTGTCAGACTGGGAGCTAGATTTACTAAAGGGCAGTTTGATGAAACAGACAGCTTTCAGCAGCTTTTAAAACCGCCGGATTTACTAAGAGCCAAACCGCCAGTTAAAAGTCTGAAAACCACCACTTTACAGATCGCCATCTCGATTTTTAACTTGATCAAAATACACTCAGTTAGAATTACTAAGCTGCTGTTTGACAAACCGCCGGGAACACCACCAGAAAAACACAAAAAACAGAGGTAGTTGTGAGATTCGATATTGCTGAAATTGCATGCTGTTTGAGCTATCTGGTCATTCAGAATATAAGAGGAGGCACCATTGACATATAAATTATGGGGTCAATTATTACTTATTGATTAAGGGGTACAATTAATCTATAATTAAGTAATGGGACAAATTAAAATTGTCTTTATATTAAGGAAGCAATATTATTGTATTATATTATGGGGAAATATGTATATATAATTATATTAAGTGGGCAACACTATTCGATTGCGTATGGAGGCTTTAACTATATATGATGCACACATGTGGAACTAAATGGTAGCCTCATAATATAATAATACTATAATATTGTCCTCTTAATGTAATGGAAAAAAAAATATGCCCCCATAAGATAATTATAAAATAATTTTGCCCCTTAATAAATAAATATTGATTGCCCTATAATTTATAAGTCATTGATGGCTCCTCCCATGTTCTGAATGGCAGGATAGCTCAAACAGTGTGTTTGAGCTAACTGGCCAATCAGAAGTAGACATTAAAAAAAACTGTTTTTTTTCTGGCGGTTATGATGGCAGCTTTACCTAAACTGGTGGTTTAACTGTTTTCAATCCGCCACATCGCCAGGTATTTAACATTCCAGCCTCAAGTCACCCCATAGTAAACGCGGTGGTTTGGAGTACTAAACCGCCACTAGCATGATTTTTAGTAAACCTACCCAAGTGCATGTATAACCTCAGCAGCCCACTCCCAGCCCATCATGTCATGGAGAATCAGCTGACAACTTCAATGGTAAAAAGTGCTCAGTTACCAGCCCTCAGTGTCGGAATGCTGTAGAGTCTACAGTGTAGACACAATAACAACATTGAATGAGTGACATTTTGTCACTCATTTAGTGTTTTATGCTTCCCCTAAACCTTGGCATCCTAAATATCTGCCGTATGTCCCCCTTGTGCCTAACATATCGGCACAAGGCAGTGCTGCACATATAAGCTTTCTGTCTCATATATATCATGTTTGTTTGTATAGATGGATTATTATAGAAATAATGTACCATGTTGTCAAAAAACGAACATGATATAATGAACATGACACGCTGAGCATTTTTATTTAGATCATGGTTCTCTCAGGTGTCTTGTAATGTGCTTTATATTTTACATTTGTGGCCTTATAGTACACTTGTATCAATTTGAAAAACAAAGCTAAGTGCTTGTACGAGTTGATCCTCCTGCGTGTGCTACCTTTACTAACACCTATATATTTCATCACAGAACACTTTACAAATGAGGAATGTGACACAAGTAACATCACTGTCCTCCAATTCCAAAATATATTTTATTGTAGTAAGACAATAAAAAAAAGTAATGAAATTGCAACTTACAAAATATTGCTATATATTTACACATATTCATGTCTCTCTCTCTCCCTATATATGTATATATATATATATATATATATATATATATATATATATATATATATATAGTATAAGTGCTGTGTGTGTGTGTATATACACACATATATATTTATATACATACACACATATATATTTATATATATGTACATATACATATACACATATATATGCATACATATATATATATATATATATATATATATATAAAAACACAGGCAGTCCCACACCTTCAACATTAGTACAACAGTAATAATTCTGACATATAGAGATCCGTTGCACTTGAGATTTTACAATGTTTGCCCTGTATTATCCCAGTAATAAATTACAAGCATTATTATTATGGAGTGCCCTGTAGTTTGGTTTATAACTGTCAAGATGTTTTAGGTTATGTGTAGTATCCTACGTTCCGTTAAGCCTTTAGCAGGTTATAAACACAAGAGTGCCATTCCACATATTTAAAACTGCTATATTAGCATAATTTACCTTTACCTCTTGTGCTAGGAATATGCAATGGGGATCCAACCGATGATTTAAAGATGCAAAACAGAACAATAATAACAAACAAAGAAGATATTGAAGCATTTATTAAAAGCTGGGAAATTGAGAAATCAATTGATGTAACCACAAGACGTCCTGTGAGAAACTGTACAGAAGATAACTGTACTTACTGCATGGAGCTACTGAATAGGAAAGTATTTGCGCCCTGTCACAGGAAGGTAAGTACCGCTGTGCACGGAGCTTCCTCTGTATTGTGAATTTACTAACATTATTAATGCCATTTTACTGGCAAAGAGATAGTACAGGCTGGAGAAAGTTACTTAATAATAGAGTTGCCCCATCTAGTGCTGCTTTTCTTAATATAGAAATGTAGGATAAATGATTCCAAAATACAAAAGCCTGCCATACAATAAGGTTTTCTATGAACATGGACAAAGCATGGTTAAGTACTAGAAGGTTGGGGTGGTTTTTGTAGATTCACCTTTTACTTTCTCTGGCTTTGGCTTTCCCTTTCCCTTACAGCCCAATTAGAGCGGTATCCTGGCTATATAAGGGCTCATGTAGAGTGGAATGTATGTCAGATTTATTTCTTAAAATACAATCTTCCATATGTGCACCAAGTAAACAAATGCATACGTCAGTATGCAGATTTTATTGCATCTTACCCTTACCCTTCTTCAAGACTGGGGGCAGAACAAGGGAGGGAAGAAGTGGGTGAGCAAGTGGTTGAGTACAGTAAAGGTGTGTAATTGTGACTGAGGTAGACCTGGAAGCAGATGCATATACACCTGTCAATGAAACACACTGATGATAATGATGATGATCATGATGATGATGGTGGTCAATTGTCCCTCTAGCTTATACTATTGAAATTATTATTATGGCTGCTATATTATATGAAGTCAAAGCCATTTATTTGCATTACTTAATTTATATTTGTATTGTCAGATATTTGTTTTTAATTTAACTTGTGTTTGAATTCAATCTTTTCTTATGAAACATGCGACTTTCATATTTATTAATAACTGTCTAAACACTATTCTGACTTTGGGTATAAGACACTAAATTAAATTATTATATTGTGTACAAATAGGGCAATGTGACCCTGCTGATTTTAGCCAACTTGAGTGCCTACAACAGGTGATAGGCACATGGAGGAAACAGAAAGAGTGATAGCCATCTAGTCTCTCTCTGTTGCAAACCCTTTTTACAGTCTGATATCACTGGTATCAATAAATCCTTTAAGAGGGATCTGCAGGACGCAGAATAAAATATATTCCGACAGAGCCAGAGAGAACATTGTGCCTGTGTAACGAAACTTATCCACATTCCAGCGATGTCTCCTCCATGTCACGGCACTTCCAGGTGGCGGGTCACATGACTTGTCTGTTGGGGCGGGCTTTTTCAAACTTGCCTCTCTATTTAATTTTGGCTCTGACACTTGCACAGTGTCAGTGCAACTTGTTTGCCGTGCTGCTGACCCTCTGATCTGCTGCTCATGTGTTGTTATCTGCTGGATTCCCCTGTGTACCAAATTCTGCCTGTTGACCAAGTGCTGCTGGATATTTTGTGTTTCGAATTCTGCCTGTCTGACCTTGTTTTTCTGAATGTCCTGTGTACCAAACTTGGCTTGCCTTTCCTTGCCTGACTTACTGTGTACCAGATTCTAGCCTGTCTGACGATCTCCAGCCTGTTCCTCCATGCATCAGATCCTGGCCTGTTAGACCATTTTGTTATGGCTACTGTGTTCCTGCTTGTGCTGCACCTCCAAGGTGCTTCTTTCTCCTTTAGACCCTGTTGTTACATCCTAAGGCAGTCCAGTGGGGCCGCAACCTGCAAGTTCTCTGCAGCAAAGCCCATCTTGCCTTGCAGCGGTTCTTGATGAAAACAGGAGAACTCATTAGATGCCGCGCCCTAGGTCTGCTAGTGCTAATTAGGATTGACACAGGTGATAGGCACATGGAGGAAGCAGAAAGAGTGATAGCCATCTAATCTTAGAATTCTTATTCTTAGAATTCTATTATTTAGAAGTAAAACAGCCTGCACCTTTCCTAGCAGATTCATTTCCACTGCACCCTCGTTGTCCTCAGATTCGGTAGGTAGTAGCAATTGCTAAATCTCCATCCAGGGAGCTAGAACATAGTGCCACAATCTTTCCTGAGCATGGGAGTTGGCTACTCAGTATGAAGAACTCCCAGCTTCAGGTACTCCAGACCATTTGAGGTGCATTAAGGGTAAGCAATCAGCATCCTGGATCCACTTTCCTTGAAGAGGTCTCCTCACTCACTGTTCTAGCAGCTTTGTCAGGTCTCCAGTTCCATTACTACTTTTTTAAGGAAGAGATTATAAAAAAGGCCCAGAATATGAAAAAGAGATTTATAAGATTTTTACAGGGCCAATATTCAGTTATACTATGTTTAAAACTTGGAATAGTCGAAACAATCTCTCCCCCACCCCTGGCCAAAGTGATCTCTAAAATTAACTTTAACTTTGAAATGGAAGTTCTAGGTGTCCCATATTCTACGTCAACATCATCCCCGCTGATTAAATCGAGAGCCTGGCATGTCTATGTTACCGATGGGGAAGGAGCCCGTCGCATTCCTTACTCTCGCCCACTAATGATACCGATACTGGTGAATGAGTTTCTGTATGTAGACTATTAGTTGAGTTTATCATATATGGCAAATTGTCAGGTTGATACCGCTCTGATTTTGTATGCTTTCAGGGTTATTGTGTTCCATTCCCATTATGTACCCCTCCCCTTTTTCCTTTCTGTACTCCTTTGAAAAATGTATAAAAACCAATAAAAAAAATTATTTGTTAAAAAAAACAAAAAAAACTTGGAATAGTCCAGCCATTGGACAGTGTCTCCTTCTACTTTCCCCTTACGGACAACCCCTATTTTCTATTTGGGCATCACTCCATACTTTTTGAAAAATGGGGTGATGACTCTAATCTCTTGATCCACCAGCTAGGTTTAACCAGGGATCTCGGCTTCCTAGACAACTTACAACGGAAACAACTGACATTATAACTGCAGAGCTCTATAGATAAGCTGCAAATTTACAAATTATATACTTTTTGGATCAAACCAAGTTTGAGCCTTTGCATCTCACAAAAATATGCAGCTCTCTCGCTTCTAAAAAACAGAAGAAGGGGCTGGGCTTGGGGTGTTCAGGAAACAATGGGTAATATCTTTAAAAATACTTTCACTTCTGAAATTAGCAGCAAATCCCTAGATAGTAATGATAAATTATTTACTTGATGACACAGAACTCCAGTTGAACTACAGAAAATGTTTCCAAATTGTTCCAACCTTTGCTGCAGATGGGATAGGACTATAGGTTCTACCATGCAAATCTGGTGGTATTGCACCCTTATTGCCCTGTACTGGGAAAAGATCATCAATAACCGTGAAACACATGGCTGCATTAAAATACCTAAAGGTGCATTTTATTACAGATTCATGGTGTATTTTGTTACATTGATTTCCTTTCTAATTTTCAAGCACATAGTCAGGATAATTGTCTTATAGTAAAGTGGTAAACCAAAAGTATTATCAATCAAAAACCACCCTTCTTATAGGAGAGTGGTTATCTAAGATGAATTTCACAATGCAGATGGAGAATGTAGGGAATTCAGGATTTCAGAACTATACGGGATCTTTTAGTATCTCAATGATGTTATGGGATACCAAGCCTAATCATTAACTAGCTGATGTGTGAGTGATTTGGTGACGTAACGTGAAAGGCCTGTACGCTGATCCTCCGCTTCCTTCTCCAAGCCTGCTCATAAATACCCAATTTCTTTTTGTTGTTTTTCCAATTGCCTTTCTTTACAATAAGTGGGCAGATCTGAAAGCTAGCTTGGTCCTTAGGCACATTACTTTAGCATATTGCTTCAGACAAAGGTTCTTTGTAGGAATATGAGTGGTCTCAATGTTTATGCTGCTTGCAAAGAAGCATTTGACACATTAATTGAAAGCTCTGCTGCAAACATAGAGCAGCACGGTGGCTTAGTGGTTAGCACCTCTGCCTCACCACACTGTAGTCATGAGTTCGATTCCCGACCATGGCCTTATCTGTGTGGAGTTTGTATGTTCTCCCCGTGTTTGCGTGGGTTTCCTCCGGGTGCTCCGGTTTCCTCTCACTCTCCAAAAACATACTAGCAGCTTAATTGGCTGCTATTAAATTGACCTTAGTCTCTCTCTCTCTCTCTCTCTCTCTCTCTCTCTCTGTGTATGTTAGGGAATTTAGACTGTAATCTTCAATGGGGCAGGGACTGATGTGAATGAGTTCTCTGTACAGTGCTGTGGAATTAGTGCCCTATATAAATAACTGGTGATGATGAACATAGGAATGGGTTCAGTATGTGTTCAATGCCTCTGTTCAAGGCAAAACCAATACAAGGGCTATTTGTCAGTCTGTGTAGGGTTACCAGGTGTTCTCCCCTTTTAATTTAATATGATTGATAGTCTCAGAACTGTAAAGGCCTTGCTAATGTCACTCGTATGTTATGCAACTAAAACATTGTGGGTAGTTTATTTTTTGTTCAGTGATTGCTTTCAACAGTGCACCATCCATTAGGGACAGAATAAAAGAGTAAACTGTAGTAACGTATTGTAGATTACTTAGATTATAAAATTGATATGTGGTTGAATTTATTTATTTTTTGATAAAACAAAATTGTCCTTTAAGTTAGATTTACTTCATGTACACAACCTTTTCCTATTGCTATAAGCTTAATTTATTATTCTTGTTGCCTAATTGTTTAGCTGTGTTTTGTGTTTTTCCTCTCCGTTTTCTTTCATGTGATTTAATATAAAATAAATGACACCTTTAAATTATGGCTCATTTTACATTTAATTTGTAGGTGTCTCCACAAGATTTCTGTGAGAAGATGTGGATCAACAATACATATTTCTTGAATTATGAATGTGATGCTCTTTCGGCATATGTAGCACTGTGCAGCAAGCACAATATCTGCATTAGATGGAGAACCAGAGATTACTGCTGTAAGTTAAGCATTAAGAAATGCTCCAGGTATTGGTTTTTAACAAAGATTTCCTCCCACCAGCTATTAATGAAAAATAAAATAATGCAGGAGACCTATTTACAGAGCTTCTACTCCCCCAGGAGTGCAGCACCTGCTGATTTTGACTTCAGTCTGGCCTGCAGACAGAGTGCGAGTAGGCTGTTTGAATGAACCCCCTGAACTTGTCCAGTCAACCTCTGTAGCACACTTTGACAGCAAATCCCTCTGGAAAAACTGTTTTTCAGGAACTAAAGCATGTGGGATGCCACAGACAGCAAAAGTAGTGTCTCAGTTGGGGAGGCAAGTTGCTTACTATTAAAAAAACCAAAAATAGATCTTCAGATATTTAATGTGCAATCACAGCATTTTAGCCAAAGAAACATAACTCCCTTCCAAAGTAATACAAATATAATTAGTTGTAGGAGACATCAGTCTTCGCACACATTGTAAGGATTGGATATACTGTACATATAAGTTATTGTGCGGAATACAAGATCAAAGGGGTTTAAATTAAACGGGTTCTCTTAATAGACCTATGCACTACTTAAGAATCCCTTCTCTATACTACAGCCATACAGTATGTTAATTTGAATCAGAAAACAAAGGAATCTAAATAAGTGATTAATCTCCTCTAAATAAGTGATCATGTTCTCCTTGTGTTGATTATACTGTACTCTACAAGTAGAGCAACACCATGGTTTCATTACACTCTCTTCTCTAAATAATGTGCTTCTGGATGACTCATTTTCCATGTGATAGATTAGGATACCTTTTAAAGCATCTTGAGTCATTAAGGCAGGCGTACTGAGCGCAACATGTAGCTTTGCTCTGCTCTACTAGACCAGACACTGCAGTATACGTACAATACCTATGTGGAATATAAAATCTCCAAAAATATATATTCAGTTAATGTTAATATTATAATCATTTAATATTATACATGTACATTTTTTCAGAAATGTTTTATTCTTCTTGAAAAACATTTTTAGGGTGTATTTAATGTCTACTGTACATAACAGACATTTTTGCAGTTGCTCCTGATTGCAAACACATGTTATAGTAGGCGTACAATGCTGACATCATTAGAACTCAGGACTTAGACTAGACCTCTAGCTGGTGCAATAGATATGGCAGAAAACCAGAATACTTCTGTATTCGTCCAAGCTTGACTTGGACGTGGCTGCACGGGAACGCCCTTACTGTACATTGCCTACATGCATCCACCCATTGGACCACCCCGTACCCTATTAAATATCATTAGCGCTCAAAGATGACTTGGACATGGCTGCGTTCTGTTGCGTATTGTCTGGTTCTGAGCATGTGCAGAGTGATTTTGCGGATGTTATGCACAAAATTGGCATATACGCTCCTTAATGACTCAGGCCCCTTGAGTTTGTAAGTAATGAGGATGAAGATAATATGTGAGTCATGTGACTTAATCTGTAAAACAAGGTACATTGACAGTATCAGTGGAATTTTGATGATACTTAATGCATTATAGTTGAATTAAGTCCATTCTTGCGCAGCTCCGATTGTAATATGTCCAATCCAGTGTGTATTTCACAAAGCTACTGTTATAATACTTAAAAACTGTTCCATGGTGTTTTCATTTAAGACCCATTTGCAACCTATAGCACCTCGCCTCCCTCAATATATCTAACAATTTCCTTTTATTATGATAGCACTGACATGTCCAGAGGGAAAGGAATACCAGGCCTGTGTGCAACCATGTGCTGCCAAAACATGCTTAAACAAGTGGTACTATGAAGAGTCCCCCTGTTCCTACCTGAGGGAAGATTGTGTGTGCAAAAAGGGAACAATTCTTCACAGGACCGACTCTGAGCTGTGTATCCCTGAAGACAAGTGTGGTATTTATACGTTTATTTTTTTATAATGTCTAATTACATTAAATAAAGTTTAAATGCTTTGAATAGTGCAATGCGCTGAAATCTTGAAATGCTTCTTTTTAGGTGTGAGTAGATACATTGTGTAATAAACAAATATAAACTCATGTGTATAGCTGGGATTGTTTTATTTTGGCATTGATTAAAAAACTCTATTAGAAAGGGATAAATGAAAAAATGTAGGAATTAAGTAAATGTGTAATGCAAATGAAGAGATTAGGTTGTGTAGATTATCTACATTTAAAGTTAATGCAGAGAAACAGGGACTCCAATGTTATGTATAATATAAATTGTTGGGTAAAGATTGTCTAAAGCTGGTCACACAAAGTCATACTTGTGGGAAGACGTATGGGCTGAACAAGCAGGTCTGTTGTCATTTTCTAAACATATGTTAAGCTAAATTGGGCAGATCAGGTTGCTCAGTGAACAAGCCAAACAAATGGATTGTGAGGTCTCTGTCACGGGCACTAGGAGTCTTTACCCAGGGATCACCAGATGGTAGGCTTACCAGAGCAATGTAGATGGTAATAGGGTACTCTGGTAGCTGGGTGATCACGGAACATGAAATGATGACCGATGAGATGCTCAGGAAAGTCTATGACTAGCAACACTGGTAATACTGAGGTAATGATACACAAGGAACTGTATGGACAAGGACACGTGAAGGTAGTCAGTGGTCTGCGATAGCAAGTTGTACCACTGCTATAGTGAGGAGGAATGTCCAACAGAAACAAGGAGGTGATGAGAGTCAGCGGTCTGCGGGTAGCAAGTTGTACCGCTGTCTGAGTGAAGGAATGGAATCCAAGTGGAGGTATCCAGGTAGTCAGTGGTCTGCGGTAGCAAGTTGTACCACTGCTATGTGAGAGGATAATGGAACAGGTAATACCGGAAACAGGGATCAGTGGTCTGACATCAGCAAGTTGTACCACTGCATATATATGTGAGGAGGTGCACGGGGGAAGACAGCAACACAGGATATACACAGGCACCTTATACACGATCCACAGTAATATGCACAATATAGGTATATATATATGTAAATGACTGATCAGGTCTGCAATCTAGAAAGTCTCTTGAAGTAGTCCAGCACAATGATAACACAGTCAAAGATGGCAATAGACTCAGCGGATAGCAGACTCCAGAGAGAACCAAACACAGTCCAGCAAGATATGCAATACACAGCACAGTCAATGAGAAGTATGCATACCGTGGTTCAGCAGTAGCAGTCAGATGGGATTGCAGCGGTACCTGAGCGGCTGGAGGCCGACTGGATAGGAAGTCCCTGGATAGGAGAAGCAGCGGTCTAGCAGGTGCAGCGCACAGGTGAGTAGACCGACAGGGACACGAATCCACAGGAGTCAGCAACACGTGGAACTGGACTCATAGGAAACCCAGGAGAATGGAGATGATCCAGCAGAGGGTAGTAGAAGAGATACAAATCCAATGCTGACAGGAGGGTAGAGGCCAGTGGAACACGTGAAGGCGTGGAGAGTGGATCAGCAGGAGATGGACGATAGCGCTGACCACAGCGGCAGGACTCAGCGGCACACGGAGGTAACCAGTAGCAACCACAGGAACCAACAGCGATGGGAAACAGGAGTGCAGCGCAGGGCAGGAGCTGTAGATCACGAAGGGTAGCAGATGGTAATGAAAAGCGGCAGTCTCGAGGAAGCCACAGCAGAGATGAGATGAGAGTGAAGTGCACGGAGGCAGCGGATAGTAATCAGCTGGCAGTCACGATGTTGAACACAGGCGAGTTGCAAGCAGGAGACTGTAGTGCACAGAGGCAGCGGATAGTAGTCAGCTGGCAGTCACGATGTTGAACACAGGCGAGTTGCAAGCAGGAGACGGTAGTGCACAGAGGCAGCGGATAGCAATCAGCTGGCAGTCACGATGTTGAACACAGGCGAGTTGCAAGCAGGAGACTGTAGTGCACAGAGGCAGCGGATAGAAATCAGCAAACAGACTTGATGAGAAGCAGGTGAGTGAGGTAAAAGCTGGAGTGCACGGAGGCAGCGGATAGCAATGAGTAAACAGTCACATAGATATAAAATAACGTTGAAGTGGTGTGGAAGACTGTAGTGCACGGAGGCAGCGGATAGGAATCAGCAAACAGTCATGATGACACAGTTGATGGTAGAAGTGGTATGGAACCACAGTAGTAGAAGTGGTTTGGAAACCACAGGAATCAGCAGCACTGAATACACAAGTAATACAGGAACACCTTCAGAGACTCATGAGGAATGAGACTCCAAGATCAGGCAATGTGGTAGTGACCACAGGTGCTTAATATAGGGAGGTTGCCTGATCTGCCAATTAAGTTAAAGGGGTATACACTGAAGTATAGAAAAGGGCTGCGCATGCGCAGACCCTCAGGATGGTGGACGGCCACGGTTCCTAAATGTCCGGGAAGAGGCACTCACGGTCCGGTGAGTGACAGTACCCCCCCTTTTAAAGGTGGGCACAGAACGCCTGGAACCGGGCTTGTCCGGATTTTTGGAGTAAAACTTCTTCAAAAGGGCAGGAGCATTAAGATCCTCAGCTTTGATCCAAGAGCGCTCCTCAGGACCAAAGCCCTTCCAATGAACGAGGAAGTGGAGGACTCCTCGCGAAATTTTTGCATCTAGTACCTCGGTAATCTCAAAATCCTCCTCCTGATGGACTTGAACTGGCTGCGGAGCTGAGGGAGGAGTTGAAAAACGGTTGATAATAAGAGGTTTGAGCAAAGATACATGGAAGGCATTAGAAATCCGAAGACTCTTGGGAAGAAGGAGTTTCACACATACTGGATTGATAACTTGAATGATCCTATATGGACCAATAAAACGAGGGGCGAATTTCATGGATGGAACCTTCAAACGAATATTTTTTGTGGATAACCAGACACGATCTCCAATTTTTAGTGGTGGAATAGCCCGCCTCTTCTTATCAGCGAAAGATTTATATTTGACAGATGTCTTCTTTAAACAGGTTCTAACCTGAGACCAGATATTTTTAAAGGTCTGACAAACAGTCTCCACCGCAGGAACTTGGGTGGGCGGGAGGGCAGGAAATTCCGGAAAAGACGGATGGTGACCGTAGACCACAAAGAATGGAGTTTTGGATGATGACTCATGGTACATGTTGTTATGGGCGAACTCAGCCCAAGGGAGTAACTCTACCCAGTTGTCTTGATTGGCTGATGAAAATATCCTTATAAAAGTCTCAAGATCTTGATTGACACGTTCGGTTTGTCCATTGGATTGTGGATGGTAAGAAGATGAGAGTGCTAATCGTATGCCCAAGGTTTTACAAAGGGCTCGCCAGAATCTGGACACGAATTGTACTCCTCTATCAGACACAATCTCAGATGGACATCCATGGATACGGAAGATCTCTTTAATGAAATGTTCAGCCAGGATAGACGAGGAAGGCAAACCAGACAGAGGGATGAAATGAGCCATCTTCGAAAATCTGTCCACTACCACCCAAATAGTGTTATGGTTCTTACTAGGTGGTAAGTCAGTAACGAAATCCATACTAATATGGGTCCATGGTTTGGACGGAATGGGTAGTGGTCGCAGCAACCCTGCTGGGGTTCTGCGGGAGGATTTGAATTGCGAACATAATTCACAGGAAGCAATGAACTCTTTGACGTCTCTCCTCATTGAAGGCCACCAGTAACTTCGAGAGAGGATCTCAAAAGTCTTGTGTTCACCGGCGTGTCCAGAAAAACGAGAGGCATGAAACCACGAAAGGATTTTCCTCCTTAGAGTAGAAGGCACGAGGGTCTTCCCAAATGGTAGCGTTTTGGTGGATGAAGCAGCCAGTGAGATACATTTGGGGTCTAGAATGGTATGGTTGGAAACCTCTTCTATATCAGAGGACGTAGCAAAGGCTCTAGATAAGGCATCAGCTTTTTTGTTCTTGGCAGCTGGTTTGAAGGTAATTATTAATTCAAAACGGGAAAAGAAAAGAGACCATCTTGCTTGACGAGGGTTCAAGCATTGGGCAGACTGGAGATATGACAAGTTCTTATGATCCGTGAAGATCGTCACCGGATGGCGAGCTCCCTCCAACAAGTATCTCCATTCCTCTAATGCGGCTTTGATAGCCAGTAATTCCTTGTCTCCGATGGTATAATTCTTCTCTGCGGGTAGGAGACCCCGAGAATAGAAGGCACAAGGGTGGAATTTTTGCTGTTCCGAGCGTTGGGAGAGAATAGCTCCTAAGCCCACATTAGAGGCATCTACTTCTAGGAAAAAAGGGAGTGTCACATCAGGCTGACGAAGGATTGGAGCCGAAGAGAAGGACTCTTTTAATGTTTGAAAGGCTTGAATAGCCTCAGTAGACCATTGCTTAGGATTAGCCCCTTTACGAGTCAGGGCCACAATAGGAGATGCAATGGAAGAAAAATCTTGAATGAAGCGTCTATAGTAATTGGCAAAACCTAAAAAACGCTGGATGGCACGAAGAGTAGTTGGCTGGGGCCAATGTAGTACAGCATTTACTTTGTCAGGATCCATCTTCAGACCAACTCCGGAAACAATATACCCCAAGAATGGAATCTGGGGTAATTCGAATGAACATTTTTCTAATTTACAGAACAATGAATTTTTCCGTAGCCTGGAGAGGACTTCTGCCACATGTTGGTGGTGAGAAGGCAGGTCCTGTGAAAAAATCAATATGTCGTCCAGGTAGACGACGACACATACATATAATAAGTCCCGAAAAATCTCATTAATGAAGCCCTGAAAAACAGCGGGGGCATTACATAGCCCGAAAGGCATTACCAGATATTCGTAATGCCCGTCTCTGGTGTTAAACGCCGTCTTCCATTCGTCACCGGAACGGATTCTGATTAAATTGTAAGCACCACGAAGATCCAACTTAGTAAAAATACGGGCTCCCTTGATGCGGTCAAATAGCTCAGTGATCAACGGAATGGGATACCGGTTCTTGATAGTAATGGCATTGAGTCCACGAAAATCTATACAAGGGCGTAATGATCCATCCTTCTTTTTGACAAAGAAGAACCCAGCTCCAGCGGGCGAGGTGGAAGGTCGAATGAACCCACGCTGGAGGTTCTCCCGTATATATTCAGATGTAGCTTGAGTTTCAGGTAACGAGAGTGGATAGACCCGGCCTCTGGGAGGAGTCTTGCCAGGAAGAAGATCAATCGGACAATCCCAAGAACGATGAGGAGGAAGACGTTCAGACTGAGCTTTATCAAAAACATCGGTAAATGAAGCATATTGAGGAGGGAGTCCCGGTGAAATAGCTGAAATGGAAGCTTGCTGTACCTTGAGAGGAATGACTTGGGAAAGGCAATGATGGTGACATTCAGGCCCCCAAGACGTGACTTGAGGGGTGCGCCAGTCAATCTGGGGAGAGTGACACTGAAGCCATGGAAGGCCTAGGACAATCGGACTTGTCGTAACAGGAAGAATTAAAAACGATATCTCTTCATGATGCAGAGCACCAATCTGAAGGGTTACTGGAGACGTACTCTGGGTGATGAGACCGTTGATGAAACGTGATCCATCGATAGCCGTCACAGTAATGGGAGTTTTTAAGGTAATCATTGGTAGAGACCATTGATTAACTAACGATTTGGAAATAAAATTTCCTGCTGCTCCGGAGTCAATCAATGCCTGTGACTCAAAGGTCTTGGTAGCAAAGGAAATAGTCACATCAAAAGCGCAGACTTTAGATTTCATAGACGATGGAGAGGACTCCAGGGACCCTAACTTCACCTCTCCAGAACTAGTTAGGGCCTGGCATTTCCCGATCTCTTAGGGCAGGAGCTGAGGACATGAGTGGAATCAGCACAATAGATACAGAGTCTATTCTTAACTCTTCGTTTCCTCTCCTCAGAAGATAACTTGGAACGTCCAATCTCCATGGGAATCACAGCGGGTGACACTGGACGAAATTGAGGGTTAGAGCGAAAAGGTGCTTTAGCAGAAGTCGTTTTCTCAGCCTCTCTTTCACGAAATCTCATATCAACACGATGGCATAGAGAGATCAAATCTTCAAGTGACAAAGGAAGCTCTTGGGTAGTCAGTGCATCTTTAATTTTATCGGAAAGCCCCTGCCAGAAGGCGGCAACTAGGGCTTCAGTGTTCCACTGAAGTTCAGAGGCTAAGATCCTAAATTGAATGACGTACTGGCCTACAGTATGAGATCCTTGTCGCAGACGGAGGATGCTGGAAGCAGCGGAGGTCACACGACCCGGTTCATCGAACACACTTCGGAATGTAGAAATGAATTTGGCACTATCTTGTAATATTGGATCGTTCCTCTCCCACAGAGGGGAGGCCCAAGCCAGGGCTTGTCCTGAAAACAAAGAGATAAGATAGGCCACTCTGGAACGATGGGTAGAAAAATTTTGAGGTTGGAGCTCAAAATGGACTGAACATTGGTTAAGGAAACCCCTACAAGTTTTGGGGTCTCCATCGTACTTTGACGGAGTAGGCAGGTGAAGCGTGGAAGCTATAGACACCTGGGATGGCAATGGGGAAACGGAGGAAAGCACAGGAGCTTCAGTAGTAGCTGTCACAGTCTGTCCAGATGTTCCTTGGGAGGTTAATGACTGATAACACTGAAGTAACAGCTGTTGGCGGGCATCCTGTTGCTCCACACGGCTAACCAGATGTTGCAGCATCTCTTTGGCGGTAGGTTCCACATCTGGGTCTGTCATGGCCTGATCTTACTGTCACGGGCACTAGGAGTCTTTACCCAGGGATCACCAGATGGTAGGCTTACCAGAGCAATGTAGATGGTAATAGGGTACTCTGGTAGCTGGGTGATCACGGAACATGAAATGATGACCGATGAGATGCTCAGGAAAGTCTATGACTAGCAACACTGGTAATACTGAGGTAATGATACACAAGGAACTGTATGGACAAGGACACGTGAAGGTAGTCAGTGGTCTGCGATAGCAAGTTGTACCACTGCTATAGTGAGGAGGAATGTCCAACAGAAACAAGGAGGTGATGAGAGTCAGCGGTCTGCGGGTAGCAAGTTGTACCGCTGTCTGAGTGAAGGAATGGAATCCAAGTGGAGGTATCCAGGTAGTCAGTGGTCTGCGGTAGCAAGTTGTACCACTGCTATGTGAGAGGATAATGGAACAGGTAATACCGGAAACAGGGATCAGTGGTCTGACATCAGCAAGTTGTACCACTGCATATATATGTGAGGAGGTGCACGGGGGAAGACAGCAACACAGGATATACACAGGCACCTTATACACGATCCACAGTAATATGCACAATATAGGTATATATATATGTAAATGACTGATCAGGTCTGCAATCTAGAAAGTCTCTTGAAGTAGTCCAGCACAATGATAACACAGTCAAAGATGGCAATAGACTCAGCGGATAGCAGACTCCAGAGAGAACCAAACACAGTCCAGCAAGATATGCAATACACAGCACAGTCAATGAGAAGTATGCATACCGTGGTTCAGCAGTAGCAGTCAGATGGGATTGCAGCGGTACCTGAGCGGCTGGAGGCCGACTGGATAGGAAGTCCCTGGATAGGAGAAGCAGCGGTCTAGCAGGTGCAGCGCACAGGTGAGTAGACCGACAGGGACACGAATCCACAGGAGTCAGCAACACGTGGAACTGGACTCATAGGAAACCCAGGAGAATGGAGATGATCCAGCAGAGGGTAGTAGAAGAGATACAAATCCAATGCTGACAGGAGGGTAGAGGCCAGTGGAACACGTGAAGGCGTGGAGAGTGGATCAGCAGGAGATGGACGATAGCGCTGACCACAGCGGCAGGACTCAGCGGCACACGGAGGTAACCAGTAGCAACCACAGGAACCAACAGCGATGGGAAACAGGAGTGCAGCGCAGGGCAGGAGCTGTAGATCACGAAGGGTAGCAGATGGTAAAGAAAAGCGGCAGTCTCGAGGAAGCCACAGCAGAGATGAGATGAGAGTGAAGTGCACGGAGGCAGCGGATAGTAATCAGCTGGCAGTCACGATGTTGAACACAGGCGAGTTGCAAGCAGGAGACTGTAGTGCACAGAGGCAGCGGATAGTAGTCAGCTGGCAGTCACGATGTTGAACACAGGCGAGTTGCAAGCAGGAGACGGTAGTGCACAGAGGCAGCGGATAGCAATCAGCTGGCAGTCACGATGTTGAACACAGGCGAGTTGCAAGCAGGAGACTGTAGTGCACAGAGGCAGCGGATAGAAATCAGCAAACAGACTTGATGAGAAGCAGGTGAGTGAGGTAAAAGCTGGAGTGCACGGAGGCAGCGGATAGCAATGAGTAAACAGTCACATAGATATAAAATAACGTTGAAGTGGTGTGGAAGACTGTAGTGCACGGAGGCAGCGGATAGGAATCAGCAAACAGTCATGATGACACAGTTGATGGTAGAAGTGGTATGGAACCACAGTAGTAGAAGTGGTTTGGAAACCACAGGAATCAGCAGCACTGAATACACAAGTAATACAGGAACACCTTCAGAGACTCATGAGGAATGAGACTCCAAGATCAGGCAACGTGGTAGTGACCACAGGTGCTTAATATAGGGAGGTTGCCTGATCTGCCAATTAAGTTAAAGGGGTATACACTGAAGTATAGAAAAGGGCTGCGCATGCGCAGACCCTCAGGATGGTGGACGGCCACGGTTCCTAAATGTCCGGGAAGAGGCACTCACGGTCCGGTGAGTGACAGTCTCTATTACTTCTAGGCTGATGATGTAAACGCCAGGGACAAAGTGGCCGTCACTTGACATAATACTGTTTCCTCACCACTCAGTTCTGTAAAGATGACTGTTTCACCATTAAAGATTGCTGTAATGGAGGTCACAATTGTTACAGGCTGGTTTGATTAGAGAAAAACTCACTTGTGAGAGAAAAACAAGGTTTAGAGTTAATTGTAGCTATTTAATTTGTGTTTTAGCATGCACTGATAATGAAGGACATCCACACTCACCAGGAGAAGTCTGGCATTCATCAGTCAATAAATGCTGTCTGTCGAAATGTCTAGAGAATGGAGCTGTTGTATCTATAGAACCTGAGTGCAGTGAAGAGCCAGTGCCAACTTGTGTGCGGGAGGGTGAGACTCTTATCAGTGTCATTGAGAGAGGAGGATGCTGTCCAAAGAAAGTGTGTGGTATGTAAGTCCATTAACTAAGTGCACTCTGTATTTTATATTAAAAGTATTCATCCAACTCGGCGTGGCTTATACACTATTACAGTACCAAACTCCAACTAAAATTGGACGTTTTCATCTCCTGCATATTTCAGTGGTGCTTGGTAAATATTTAAAGGGGTTCTCTACCTTCAGGTGACTGAAAATTAATTTATTAGCATGTATCTGCAGCTTTTTTTCTAAATATATTTTAATTTTGTTTATCTTTCTTTTGTGCTTTTCAACCATGTTGTTTATTTCTGTTGCTCTAGGATAAAACACAGCTGTTTTTTTTTATCTATGCCTTGGATACATTTGTATCCAGACAGTAGCTTTGATTCATTTCCAGAGGTTATGGAAATAAACTAAAATTTTTAATATACTAACAAACTGTTAATGATCACTTTGAGCCTGTATTATGTTCAAAATGAGTTCTCCTGATTAAACAGAAACTTCCACACAAAGATATAAGTTACAATAAACATAGGAAATTAAAATAATATTGATTATATATATATATATATATATATATATATATATAAAACATATGCTGTTGTCTTAAATTGCATTTTCTATATAGTGATCTAAAAAGATCTTTAAAAGATTTTGTACTATGTGAGAAAACAAAACTAATATTCACAATTTTTAGGAAAATGTTAGGAATGTTAGGAATTATTTGTGATGAATGTATTGGTGACCTAACATCGAATAGAATAGAGGACCATAAACGTCTTACTTATATACACAGCCCTCTCGCTATCTATTTGTATTACTAACCCTACTAGTAAATATACCTAAAGCATACTACTGTACATAACATTACCTAATACTGGGCATTGAGGCCTCTATAAAGATAACTCATTTTTAGAAGCAGGGAATTACAGTAATTCTAAATAATTACTGGTCCGCATAACAAAATTGTGAAAGGGGATTGCTAACATTATACTCATATTTCCCTCAGTGGCTGAAAACCCCAATTACTGCCATCAATCAGATTATAATTATAAATCAACATATAGAAGCACGGGTTGTCTGGGTCCCAATGCCTTGGGCCTTATAGCTGCTGTTGCCATAGGTAAGCAGATGGATAGTAGACCTCTCTAATTGATTTTTAGGACTCTAGGGGCTAGATTTACTAAGCTGCGGGTTTGAAAAAGTGGGGATGTTGCCTATAGCAACCAATCAGATTCTAGCTATCATTTTGTAGAAGGTACTAAATAAATGAAAGCTAGAATCTGATTGGTTGCTATAGGCAACATCCCCTCTTTTTCAAACCCGCAGCTTAGTAAATCTAGCACTATGCCTTAAGCTTAATTACACACTACAGGTTTTTCACCCAATTATCATGCCAATCACATGATAAATGACTGTTAGGTCCGCTATGGCATTAGTGTGTACACTCCCGCGATCATGTTTTTTTATCGTGCCAAAGCACATTCTATCATTTGATTTTTATAAACTTCCTAAAAATCTCTATTAGCGATGGAACAATGTTGGGCAAATTCTGAAGTGTGTATGCACTCTCTACCAGCAGTGTAGGCAGATCTCCATAGACTTTAAAGAGTCATGATCTTTTCAGCAGATTTGAAAGTAAATTGTGTAAGCGTGTACACATATATCAGCATGCTTATCGGGACTTTCAATCGTTGGTAAAATCATTACAGATATCTCATTGGGAGAACTTTTCAATAGTTTGTACCCAACTTTAGGCTTTGTACTCACTGTGTGAAACAAACACATTTTACTTCCAGTGCAGTTAGTTGTGCAAATTACAAGGTAGACAGAGCTTAAATCCTGTGATTTGTAATATATATGTGGTAAATACGTTGTCTGTACTCACTGAAGCATTCACTGTGCGATAGACACAGCTACCTGCACCAGAGTGTATCAGGCTGGTGTCACACGAGAAATTTTTCTTTTGCATTTATTCCTTCAGAAAAAAGCAGCACTTTTTAAGATGTTTTCCGACTGAAATTATTGTGTTGTGCCTAGATGATATCACTTGAGCAGACTTCCCACTCAGACAGCTTTTAAAATACCGTATGCAGGAGAAAAATAGATAAAACAAACAAATGTTCTTTTCATGGGAATGATTAAATAGCTGGCTCAGGTATGATGTACAGAAATGTTATCAGGTCTGCATGAAAAATGTCGTGAAATACTCAATAGTATTTTTCTGCTGCTGTTTTCTTGCAGAGTGAAAACAGTTCATGTAACACCAGCCTTATAAAATGAGCCCAAAGCACACAGCCACATATCAGAAGCCAGTCTCTGTATTTGACATTGATTTGACCTGTCCGTTTATCTAAATTAAGATAAATTATTTTTAAGCAGTATATCTGAGAATATATATGTCTGTAGCAGGAGTGTAATATAACATAGTTGTCATCAGCTGCTGTTTATACTATGCTTCATTATATGTTCACAGAGTGTAATATATCTTCATGTGAAAACGCTGTAACCTGTAACAGTGGTGAGCGATTGGTTGCTGATTATAGCCCGGAGACCTGCTGCCCTCAGTTACACTGTGGTGAGTATATCTATAATGTAGCCAGTCTATCCCATTCGAGCTCCAGTCATTCTAATGCCAATACCGAAGCGTTGAGTAAGCTCTTTCATTTTAGGAATTACAAATGAGATTTGTCTGTATCAGGGCCGGATTAAGGGAATGGAGGCCCCTGGGCTAAGGGGGCCTCCATTCCCCCGTGAGGGCCCCCTCCGTGATCCAAGCCGCCCAACGCCCCCCCGCCGCCCCCGGCACTTACCTCCTTCTCCTCCTTCTCCGGCGCGCTGTACACTCTTTACTGAGGAGATCTCGTGAGAGTGAGACTCACGAGATCTCCTCAGTAAGGAAAATACAGCGCGCCGGGGAAGTACTGCAGTGAAAGTGCCCCGTCCCCGACCGATCGATAATGCTGCTGAGCACTTTCAAGGGCCCCCTGGATGCCCGAGGACCCTGGGCTGTAGCCCAGTTAGCCCTATGGTTAATCCGGCCCTGGTCTGTATAGATGCCAGCTGAACAAGCCCTCATATATCTTTCATTTCTGTTAATACCAGGTATCCTCCACATAATACTTATCGGACACATACTTCTTGAGTATCTTCATATTTATCTACTGTAGGAGGCAGTATTCCTATTGTGCAGAGCTGTCCATTGGGCCAATTTAAACTATTTGTAACTATTTATTTGCAGCCCCAGCTTCTCTGAAAGCTCCATAGACTGTATGGCATAACTTTTTAATGTTTTAATAATATTTAGTCTATGAACACACAGAGAAAAAATGCAGTCCTCTTCATCATCATTTATTTATATAGCGCCACTAATTCCGCAGCACTGTACAGAGAACTCACTCACATCAGTCCCTGCCCCATTGGGGCTTACAGTCTAAATTCCCTAACATACACACACACACACACACACACACACACAGATGGAGACAGACAGACAGGGACAGACAGATTAGGGTCAATTTGTTAGCAGCCAATTAACCTACCAGTGTGTTTTTGGAGTGTGGGAGGAAACCGGAGCACCTGGAGGAAATCTGCACAAACATGGGGAGAACATACAAATTTCTCACAGATAAGGCCATGGTCGGGAAGTGAACTCATGAGCCCAGTGCTGTGAGGCAGAAGTGCTAACCACTACGCCACCGTGCTGCCCATATTCCTCTTCAAGGAAATACATGGACAGCACTGCTCTAGTAGGCACAGACAGTATTGTCTATTGCCTCAGAGGTTGTCTCCCTTATATGGATCTCTTAGTGGTCCTTTTAGTAGATAAGAGCAGGGACATTAATATTTGCAGTGAATTTACAAAGACAACAACAGTCTTGGTGGGTACCCCAAGGTGAATGTGAATATTTTTATGTTTCTGACTAGTTTTCACTCCGCAATTAAGCAGTTGGCCAATATCAATAGTGTTTAATGTTGCCATTCAGTGCTTTTTAGTGATTTTAGATAAAAATAAAATTAAACAGAAATCGATTCTGAGCTACCAAGTTGGGAGTATGACATGGTTCAGCATTTTACATAACAGACACTATTATTATTAATTGAAAAAAAATGCTGCAAATGAAAATATTAATTTCTAAAAAAAACCACAAAAAAGACTTTGAACCAAAGGAGTGCTGGCAAATTTTAGCCCAGGGGGCAAGACTCGACTCAGAAGCCTAATTAGGAACATTTTAAAGGGGGAAAAAAATGCAGGCGGCCCAGAGACCCAGCCCAAGGTAGTCCACTATGGGACCGGCCCGAGGGGGCAGATGTCCCCCTGCCCCCAGCTCAGCCTGCCTCTGCTCCGAACTCAATCACATTAATATAGCCTGGTGTTAGTGAGGAATTGTGCTCTTTATCTCCAGTGCTCCGATGACGCTTAATACCCCTGCTCCTTCCAGATTAAAAACAATTTGTATGGTTCTTTTGCAAAATGTTCATGTGTGTAGTTTGTGATCCTTTTCATCACAAAAAAAATCACATTGATAACAATACTCTTAAGCTACAGTCATGTCCACAGGTTTTGAAAATTACACAAATATTGGTTTTCACGAAGTTTGCTGCTTCAGTGTTTTTAGACCTTTTTGTCAGATGTTGCTATGGTATACTGAAGTAATATTACAAGCATTTCATAAGTGTCAAAGGCTTTTATTGACAAATACATTAAGTTTATGCAAAGAGTCAATATTTGCAGTGTTGACCCTTCTATTTGAAGACCTCTGCAATTTGCCCTGGCATACTGTCAATCAAATTCTGGGCCCCATACTGACTGATGGCTGCCAATTCTTGCTTAATCAATACTTGGAGTTTGTCAGAATTTGTGGGTTTTTGTTTGTCCATCCGCGTCTTGAGGATTGACTCTCAATGGGATTAAGGTCTGGGGAGTTTCCTGGCCATGGACCCAAATTTCAATGTTTTGATCCCTGAGCTTCTTAGTTATCACATTTGCCTTATGGCAAGTTGCTCCATCATGCTGGAAAAGACATTGTTTGTCACCAAACTGTTCTTAGATGGTTGGGGGAAGTTGCTCTTGGAGGATGTTTTGGTACCATTCTTTATTCGAGGGTGTGTTCCTATGCCACGGAGGGGATGTCCCGCCAAATTTGCTAAAATATGAGGACCCAGGACCAAATACTCTATTACAGTCTCCCCCAGTGTTAAAATACAGTATACTCAAACCCTATTCAGGTAAGATAGATGTAGCTTTTTGAAATAAGCTAAATAATAGTAACATTGTTTCTTAGAAATATTGCACATGTAAACCTGCACATACCCTTTCCTATGAGAAAACAACCATCAGGTTGGAATTTTCATCTTGAGACAACATCCATCTGCAATCCTGGTGGGACAAAGGAATATAAACATAAATGTACATTGTGAGTTTTGTTTTATCTGTATAAGTTCTCGTTTTTACATATCTCCATGTATAGGATTCAATTGGACACACTTGTATGTAGCTCCATGCTTACTTCTAATGATACACTGAAGACTCTTGTCTTGTACATTGTTTTAGCAAGTGCTTTTACTTCAAATAAACTAAGGTTCTAATTTTATAAATTAAAATAAATCAATTTTCGTTTACAGTGTGTGACCCGTCTGCTTGCCCAGTATTGTCACGCCCTGATTGCAAAGCAGATCAAATAGCCGTTCAGGTCAAACAGGACGACCCGTGCTGTTTCTCCTATATCTGTGGTAAGATGTGAAGTGTTGTCATTTAGTTTTCATGACTATGCATATCTGATTTGTATTTTTATCATTTTGCTATTGAAGAGAAAATATTAGGATTTTTCTTTTTTTAAGTCGGCAGAACATTCATTATGCCGTATGTTATTCCTTGGGAATGCTGTGGTATTCCATATATTATTTAACACATACCAGATTTCAGAAGAACAATGTCACACAACTCTAAAAGGATAGACAAGAAACGATTATATATTTACTTCTAAATTATTATTATTTTTCAAATTATTATCTATCGATCTACTTGGATGTAAAGATTTATAAAGTTAATGTTAGCACAATTGCATAAACTTTTGATAGTTTTTTAGATATCAATATTTTACATCATAATATATACAGTATAAATTGAACGCACAATTGTAAAATTATCAGCCACCCAGTAATTTAGCACTATAATAGACTGAACTAGGATGTATCTAAAACAACAATAGTCACTCCAACAATATTTTAATTTAAAGGTAGAAGATGTACAAGTACCGTAAGTCATTCTTAGTACTACATTGCTATTTATACAAGATACAGTATAGAATACAATTATCGACATGTCACCAAAAAACAAGTTAACATACTATTTATTCACACTAGATATCACACTTCTGTACAAGTGATCCTCCACACTGACATGTTATTGTTTACAATTCTTTTTAATTGTGGCTAACTTGAAGGTTATTATTTTATTATGTTTTTATGTAAGCCAACAACTACACCTTTAGACACATGTCAAAGTTTCTGATTCTTTCAAAACATCTTATTTAGCAAAAGTAATTTTAGGCGATACTTTATTGAAAATTTAAACAGCTAGATTATAGCTGTTTTTGGGTGTTACATTTCTTATTTACCTATTGGAAGGTGCAGTGATGTCATTGCAGTTAACTGTGGACATTTGTATCCTGGGTTCGATGGCTTTTATTAAAACTGCTGAACACATTCTAAGGGTTAACCTACACAGGAGAGTTTTGCTTACTTGCCAGTTGTCAATCACTAAACACCATCACCCAATTTGCATTGTTGTTTTTTTTATAAACTGAACTACATTTGTAATTTTAAATAGTGCAACCAGCTTCAAGCAAATATTTGTGTCTGATAACTATGAGATGAGCAATTAATCGCTGATTCATGCAATTTTGCCAATTAGCAACAAGAAATGCTAGTTTGATCTGTTTAACGAGATTTCAGTGAGATTAATCTCAGCACATTAATCGCACAAAGTAGCATATTGTTTTCTAAGTGGTTATTAATGATAGAATATGGAGACGCAGACTAGAAATCCTTCTACATAATTCACCTTTAACAAATCAATTGATAGTCTAGTTCTCCTGAGTACAGAGATAGCAAATGTATGACATGTCTATTGGAATAACATATTATATATATTGCACAAATAGCAAAATGTGTAGGACATGGCTAATGCTGGAAAGTATCTGTGCAATTGTTGCAAAATTGTATCATACGGGCTGCAATTTGCCTCATAAGTCTTGACACTAAGTTACAGCACTAAAGTACTACCATAAACATGAGAACCCTTTTCATGTTGGAAATCAGGGACAATTGTGTGCAAATACATTGCAGTATGTTGGGAAAAGGAAATAGCAACGACTATCAAGCTGTTGGAGATGGCCAGATGTACTGGAAAGTCAAACTGTAAATGTGGTACATCGATCTGTTATAATGGATAAGAACAATCTGCTGACGAAAACTAACAAACTTCTGTAATTGTGCCTAACTGTAAAAAATAGTCATTTTCAGTAATCGTTAACATGTATAAAAATGAAAAGAAAAAAAGCAGAGGGAATGTACTATTTCTTTAACAACCTTTCTAGGAAAGCATTTGGCATTTAAAATAATTCCAATTTTGATAATGACAAATTGAAAATGTGTGTTATTTGAAAAATGGTTGTTAGTGTTCGCTAGCGTAGTAATAAGGTGGAAAAATGTAATAATTATTTATTTTACACTTGTAGTTTGTGAATCTTGTACAGAGCCTGTTCCCGTTTGCAGAGATGGAGAAATCCTTACTGTTGATTTGAACACTACAAACTACTGCTGCCCTCACTATATCTGTGGTAAGATTTTTTGGAAAGAACTTAGTAGCATCTTCTTATGTATAGAAAATGTTTTATTTGTCAACCCTGCTGATTTTGTTACATGTTATTTTTCTATTGCTTAGTGTGTAATGGAAATCTTTGCGCTGCGCCACAGCTGAATTGTTTGCCCGAGTCCTATTTGGCTAAAAAGAAAATGGATGGAAGTTGTTGTCCAGAGTGGTACTGTGGTTAGTATAAATATATTTTATGTGTTATCCCATTTCTACATTAGAAGAGTATACAAATATATCACATTTGTTCACATGACAGTTATGTAATACAAGATCAACAGAAAAAATGTGTTTGATAGCACATAAAATAACTACTATTAGAGCACTTAAAACCCACTAAGGGATTATTAATTTTTCCAAAACTGTACAGCGCCTCCCTTTGTTAAATAATCCTTTGGCTGGCTTGTAGCACTGGAGCCATACTTGTATTTCAAGCTGTCTATTAAATGAGGCCACTCCATTGCTGTGGCTCCTGTCCAATCAGGTGCTGCCTTCACTACACACCTCTGTTCCCTATATACTTGAATGACTTGTTCAGTCTCTTTTCTCTGCTCTGAAGCAATGCTGTTCAATTGCTCCGGTAAAGTAATAATAGTAATGGAACCGCCGGCAAAATACACCGGGGGTGGGGAAGTCACTAAAGAGTTGTCTGAAAATGTTGTATGCATTCTTTCCATGATTTTATAAAACTATGTATACAACAAACACTGGAATAGTACCTGAATAGTTCTTGAACATATGTGCAAACTGACTGTTTGTTTCCATTCAACTGTTATCTAATACATCAGTCCCAGTAATGCATCTAATGAAGTACATAAAGGGCAGCACTATCTTATAAGCCTAGCACTACTAAAGCTGTCACCATAGTATATTCTACCCAGTGCATTGGCTGTATCTCTACTAATGGTTTCCCATTTGTTTCAGAATGTAGCTGTGGAAATGTCACCGATCTAGAGTGCCCCTTGGTAAGAATATGTTCTTTAAATTGTGTTCTCTTAAAATGAAGATAAACAGACAAATGTGTTCCTCTGGAAAATCATTAACAATATGTAGGAGTATATGTTATAGAAGTTGTTCATAGGTAAATACAGTATTCTAGTTGCAAAATTACATATATGAAGCACTGTGCATATATACATTGAAATATATGTTCCTTAAAAAATACCTAGGTAAGCTTTTCTCTAAACTATTTGACAACGATGCATTCTTTCAAATGTATGTTATATTGTTACCATTATCATTAAGCCTATATCTTCTAAGCGTGGTTGAATCATTATATGCAGTTGTTGAGTGAGTTACTTAAAAAATCTAGAATGTTGCTTATCAAACTATGTTAAGCCTGATAGATTATATTTATTTAAATAGGAGTAAAAGAATTCTCCGGCTTCTAGCTGCTCGATCAATCTAGGCCGCATTCTAATAAGAGAAAAAGTTTGTATGCTGAGCAGTGTGGTCCGACCACACCATTCTTTCTTCCAATCATGCACTCATGTTTTGCAAAGCCTAATTGTGAGCATATCTTTCACATTAAAGTGGAACTTTCTGATTCATTTGGAATGTATTTTACAAATTACATGCACAGCACTTTCCAGAGACTAACTCGCACTAGACTGACGTAAGCTAATATCTTAGTTGTTACTATAGACTACAACACACTGTTATTTAACAAACCTTTATACAAGTATGTATTTCTATATTATGCCATCTTCACTAGCATGAGTGATCATGCTACACTTACCAATATTGACTATTCAATGGCTTTGACTAGATAAATGGGCTTTTGATATAGAGAAACCAGTAATAAACAACATAATAGTTTGCCTTTGATAACTAAGGCTGGGTACACACTACAGTGTTTTCAGCCGATTATCGTTAGTTATCATTAGTGTGGACACTGCAATGATGAATGATTATCATTCCATAGCACATCATATTGTTTCACTTGCTTTTTAAATCGGACTAAAAATCCAGTTCAACAATGGAACAATGACGTTCCAATTCTGCAGTGTGTATGCACTCACGACTGACAGTGTCCATAGATATCTATGGAGTGTGCAGAGTCACAATCTTTTCAGCCAATGGTAATGATAGATGAAGAGCAGAGATCTGAAGGTAAATCTTGTAAAATGTGTATAGCGTGCACACAGGAATCGGCATGCTGATAGGAATTTTTTTCTTATTCAGTTGATAGTAAAATTGTTAACGATATCGCATCATGAGAAATTTTCTGTAGTGTGTACCCACCCTAAACAAGCAAGTGTCCAGGTTACTGGCTGCTCTGAAAGAATAGACCATTATCATGTATATGTGTTTTAGTGATGTGAGTGCTATGTATGTGACAGTTGTTAGTGCAACGTGTGCATGGGTTTTTGTGCAATGTGTATATGTATTAATGCACTAAGTGCATGTTTGGTGCAGTGAGGCTTGCAGTAAGTGAAAGTATCTGGGGCTGCATTGTGTTTCATGCACCCTAGACCATGTTACTCAGATGAAGGACAGATACTGTCTGTTTGGATAGGCATCTTATAATATATAAAAGTTAACAAGTATTTATATTTGCTATCGCTAAGTAAAATACGGTTTGCTTCAACAGGGAGAGCTTCGAAGGATTGATACAGACCGACACAGCCATTGTGGATGCACTTACTATGTTTGTGGTATATAATCAATTTCCTTTATTTTACGCTTTATAGCAAATAGACACCAACATCTATATAGTATAGTGTAGTATGTGTGTTTGATGCTTGTGGTGACATTGGTCATCACACAGAATCCTAAGTAATTATTCTACTTCCCACCGGAAAGTCTGCCTTCTGTGCCTGTAGTTATTATATTCTGAAATAATTGTTTCCAAAAGAACACTATTCAAAGGCAAGTTGTACAATCTTCACCATTTGTAGTTTATTTAAGTATCACAAGCATGATCAAAATCTACTTTAGTATGTATATGTAATGGCCAGATTCACCCATCATTCCGAATAATTCTGTGTAGTGGTCTTAAAATACTTGAAAACCCAAGGCAGGATAATAACATCAGAGATATAAGGCTTTTTCGCTTTACAACACTTATAAGGCACAAGATGTGTGTTCTACATTCACACACAAATGAACAAAACAGAGAACAGATTCCTATGAATAATGTGTACTTAATCCAGATGGGATAGCTCGTGGAAATGGACCATAAATGCACCTATCTTGTATAAACAATTCCATGAGCGTCTATATCCTTTTTTTTTTAGAATACTTTTTGTTTTCTTAACTGATTAGTTTTGAATGTCTATTTATTTTGTGTCTTTTTTTGTTATTGCAGAAAAGGAAGAAGTATGTGTTTTTCAGGGAATTACTGTACTGCAGCCTGGACAGTCATTAATTGAATATTTGAGTGGTGAGATTTGCTACACTGTAAGATGCTTACATGAAAAAGATCAAACAACTGGATTTCATGCAATGGAGATGTCAACGGTTAACTGTTCCAAACACTGTGAGGCTGTAAGTATTTACACATTGAAAACAATTATGCACAAGCAAAAAAAAATCCTTGTCTGTTTACTTGTTTTCATGCACATATACAGAATATACTGTATGCATATGCAGATATATGCTATAGCGTGTACTGATATATTTAGAGATGGAACATTTTATAATAAACAGCAATAGGAACAGTAATGCCACATGAAAGAGGTCCTTCAGACTGATGCTGGATCAACATGACATGTTTTAGGACTATCATTTCCCTACCTTAGATCATTCATAGGTTGTATTGCAGACAGACAAGTGATATACAAGAGGTCCTATGCATTGATGTTGGTTGGTAAGGACTATTATGTATATAAAAATATATATGGCTAGGAATACACGCTTTTCCTGAAACATGTTGGATGGACATACACAGTGATTTGTTCCATCCAACATAACTAGGAATGACCGCTTTTATATCACCTGCCTGTGTTTATTACCAAGTAAAGGGTGAAAAATCTACAATTATTTGCCATCTTGGACTCAGAAAGCCATTGACGCAATAAGCTACAAAGGTTATCTTGCTGCTGATTATCCACACAGTTATGGACATGAACTATGTTGTGGACTATTTTGCAGATATATTTGCACATTCCTTCATCATCTGTGTATTATCTTTTTATATAATTAAATTATTGGTGATTTTGATCTCCGTCATGGGACTTTTTTTATATGTGAACATTCTTAAGGGTCCCATTTATTTTAATTTTTATTGATTTTATATTTTTATTTTAGCTTAACTCTATGAATTTGACTATTTTATTATCTAATTAAGTTTGTGCAAACTGCGTATTTTTATTGTTGCCTAATACATTTGATATTAGATATTTACACATATTTATGTTTGGTACTATACTTGAATTGATCCCATTTATGCAGTTTTTGGCCTTATAGTTTCTGTTTTTCAATTCTTGTTGACCTAGGATAAGCAGACTCAGTTTGTCTGCCGTAGTGCATGTTTTATTTATCTATCTAAACTCCTTATATTACTTGCTATAATTATTTTTTTCATAGAACCAAGTTTATATTCCATCTTCCAACCATGAAATGTGCTGCGGAACTTGCAAGAATGTGTCATGCACTTTCTATAGCGCTAATGAAACATTCACTCTATATGAGGTAAGACGAATGTTAAATAAAAATGTTTTTGGCATTCAACTTATGGTTATGCATAGTTGCCTACTCTTCCGGAATGTCCGGGAGACTCATGAATTTTTGGGAGTCCTCCTGGACTCCCGAGAGAGCAGGTCAACCTCCCGGATCCTTTGCACTTAGTTAGTTAAGTGGTGGGGACGGGGCTTAGGACATGATTGACGCGTCATCGTGGCCCTGCTCCCTGCTGTAATAGGCCAAAATGGTGATGATGTTTACGGCAGGGGTAAAATGACGCGATTCGCCGAGCCCGGCCCCCATAGGACCACCTGTCCCCCTGATCTTCTGGAAGACAAACTGCCAAGGTTGGCAAGTATGTGGTTATGTTAATGAGCTGAAATTAATATAGATACATTTTAGTCAAATGGGCTGAATAAAACAATGGTACGTATTCCCTACATTTCTACTGGTCAGTTACATTTGTTGCACTTGCATTTTGTCCACCACACGTTCAGATACAAAACAACTAGATGAATGAGTTATTATACACAGCAAATGATGAAGTTTATGAAATTCTGAATACACAGTTTTGTATTATAAATACAAATCAGTGGAGGTGAGTAATATCAATAATGTCTTACAATTTCTTTTTCGCAAGACAACGAAATGTAACCAGTCAAATACGGTCAGTTACAAAGACAATTTTACTTTTTTCCAGGTGGGCACAACATGGATTTCTAACTGCACCAAATATGAGTGTACAAAGACCGCTGTAGGTGCCATGATACTGGGCTCTAGTGTTGTTTGCCCTCCTTTTAATGGCAGTGAATGTCTAAAGGTTTGTGTTGTACTTAAAGACATGCATGGTTTAATATACTGCAATATTAAATATATACATAGAATATTTATTATATTTTCATGTTTTATGTACATAAAGGTATGGCACTTTTAACTCATTGCAATGATTTTTTTTTTCTTTTGCTATAGTAAGAAATTATTTGCAGAGTGATATTATAACTTTTATTATTGCAAATGGAATAGATGTTGTACGTTACATTTGCGCCTTTGCAGAAAAGCAGTTTTCTAGACACTTTTTCACAAATGTAATTTTTCAGATATACAAAAGTATAGTTGTTAACAGTAGTAAGTCAGGAAAACTCACAGCTATGGATCAACACATAGACAATACAAGACAGACAAGGACACAGCAGGGTCAGAGGGCAAGAGAGGGGCACAAGTTCAATAAATAGGCAAAGAGTTCAAGGGCAGGCAGAGATCCAGCATGAAGGTTTAGTAAACATAGCCAAGGTCAAACACACTGAATCCAGCAGCAGACAATATACCAATCTATATAGGTCAAAGATACAGGAACTTGCTTTGGTAAAACACCAGCAAGGCAAATATGACAATGAGTGTATTTATGTAACTCCTGGACAATCAGCTGCAGCGTAGAAATCATGTGAGCAGAAAGTGTTGACTGATCAGCTAGGTAGTGAGCAGCGATGAGTTTTGCAAGAGCTGATAAATCAGCTGCAACATAGTATCCCTGTTAGCAGCTCAGAAAGCAGGGTGAGTATGGTTGCTTAGCAACCTCAAGTGCAGAGAAACACAACTCTGACATTCATGCAAAATCTGGAATGGATTCTGTAGATAACAGAGTGGTAAAAACATAACAATTGTGAACAGATGCAGACTTGCACGGAGCTGTTTGTCAGTAGCTGTATCAATTACAGGTGCCTGCGGGCTGGTGCAAATACATGCTGATGTTGATGATAATTGCTTCTGATTGAATGCAGCATTCCAAATCCTGGGACAAAGCGTGACTTCTGTCTGCTGCACTGGAGGCTGTCATTTTGGTTGTGACATTTTGCTACATCCTGCTATTCTAAACACCTGACTTTGTCCACCAAATAGCTCCCTCTACTGACTATAAAAAGCATATTCTACCCTCAACAAATTGCCAGTGCAACACTTCCTTAATTCCTTGTTCCAGCTTACCACTGTTGCTGCTGCTGTACAGACTTCAGCCATTAACCCTTCATGTGGATTCAGCTTTATTCTGCCTGCTGCTGTATATACTTCAGTCATTAACCCTTCATATGGATTCAGCTTCATTCTGCCTGCTACTGTATAGACTTCGGCCATTAACCCTTTGTGTGGATACAGCTTCATTTTATCTTCTGCTGAACAGATTCCAGCTTTCACCACTTGTGTGGATCCAGCTCTGTTCAGTCTATTCCTCTGACTCATAAATAAAGACAAATAATATAAAGTGCTCGCATAGGTTGCAACCCAAAATTCATATAAATTGGCAGTCCTGTGAGGGGTACACTACAGCAAATGAGTAATAGTGCTGTGAGTACACTGTAATGAAAAAACACTGGTAAATGGGCACAGTCTCTCCGTGTGGAGGTGTTCGGATCCAGTGGGTGAGATGATAAAGCCAAAAGCCGGGGGAGATAATGTCTCTGCCCCCACAGGGAACGGATAAAGTAGCATATAGCCTCCAAAGTCATAATAACTACAAAGTCCTGTTGTAGTCATCCCATATAGAGTGATAACAGCTAATGCTACAGGCCGTCTGCAAACCCCATGTAGGAATGATAACCTGTGAGTGCTGAAATAGATAAGACTTACCCAGTCCTGGGCTCTGTAGGTGTCTTTTCTTCTAGTGGATGTTCGTGCCGAGTAGTTCCTCCCGGCCGAATGAGATGTGAAGGCGGAAGTGACATAAAGCCGCGTCCGCAGCTGGGTATACTCCTATGTTCGCGCATGCGGTGTAGTATAAACAGTTCTTGGTATAGTTCTTGGTAAATGCCATCAAATGCACGCTGTATGTGTTCAAGTAGACAGAATAAATAGTATCCTATATTATTTATCTTTATTTATGTACCAATATAACGGACATGTTTTACACATGTATACCATCATTTGACATCTGGCGCCACAAGGTCCTTTTTCCTTAATATCTCCATTATAGAGGGCTGAAGCCCATCCCTCACCTTTCTTTGAGGCAGCCTACCATTTCTAGACACTTGTGGGAAGCGCAGATCCCAACTCCTTTCTATATTCCTCTGACTCACCTACTGGCTATTTGGGGTAGTAGATTACTGCTCTGAGTCTAATGGAGCCGTCTCTGTGTCTCTGGATACCAGCTTCCAGTTCCAGGCTTTACGCAGGTTCTGAGTTGACCGAGGCCAGTTCCAGGCTTATCCAGTTCAGGAGGTTGTCACCCCTGATAATCCGCTGCCTGAGTTCTGAGCCTTCCCAGTCCCAATGTTGGTACTATAATCTTTTGAATTTCTGGATCCTTGGAGGTACCGAGTCTTTGGCTGTGTGTTCAGTCCCTCTGTTCCTATATTCAGGTTCCATGAACACACGGAAAGACAGGAAACTAACCAAGAGCAAGTGATGAGGTACCTGGTAGAGCTATCCACTTGTATGGAGAGCCTATAGACCACATTGACATGGTCATGAACATAATCCTCATCTGAGAGTACCAGTGCTAATATTGTACCAGTTCTCTCGTCTCGGTTGGTTCTCCCAACGCCAGCCAAATACGATGGAGACCTAAAGAACTGTAGAGGGTTCCTGAACCAATGCAGTATTCACTTTGAGCTGCAGCTTACTAAGACTGCTTATATTATCGCCCCTATATCAGGGCAAGCCTTGTCTGTGCATCTTCCCTCTGGGAGAAGTCAGATCCCATTCTGTCAGACATCAACTGGTTCCTGACCCTCTTCCGGAGAATATTTGACGAACCTTGCAGATCATCTTCTGCCGCTACCAACATCCTGAGGCTGCGGTAGGGCCAATCATCTGTAGGACAATATGTGGTCCAATTCAGAACCCTCTCATCGGAACTCTCTGGGAACAATGACACACTAGTGCCAGCCTTTTGGACTCTCTGATTGCACTAAAACCTGTCTTCAGAAGTTCCTCATCGCAATACCTCCAGCATAGAGATTCCTGTGATTCCTGTGCCCTACTGAGATTTCATGGATGTTTTTAATAAATGGGCTGCAGAGACTCTGCCACCTCACCGGGTCTGGGACTGCCCCATTGACTTGATACCAGGGAAGATTCCACCCCGTGGACAAGTTCACCTTCTCTCTGGCCCCGAGACACAGGCGATGTCTGAATATTTAGAGATTTAGAAAGGGACTTTATTCGTCCATCTTCCTCACCCGCTGGGGCCGGATTTTATTTTTTTGTTAAAAATAAGAGCGGTGGTCTTCACTCCCTGTATAGACTATTAGGGTCTTAACGACATCACGCTCAAAAGCAGATACCCGCTGCCTCTCATCACCGAACTCTTTGATCAGGTAAAGGGAGCTACCATCTTTACCAAACCTGATCTCCGTGGTGCCTATAATTTGATTCGAATTAGACAAGGTGATGAGTGAAAGACAGCCTTTAACACCAGGGATGGGCATTATGAATATCTCATAATGCCCTTCGGGCTCTGTAATCTTTCAGGGCTTCATGAATTAAATTTTCTGTGATATCTTGTACAACACCCTAATAGTTTACCTGGACGACATTCTTATTTTCTCTCCAGATATTATGCCTCATAGAACCCATGTCATCATCATCATCATCATCATCACCATTTATTTATATAGCCCCACTAATTCCACAGCGCTGTACAGAGAACTCACTCACATCAGTCCCTGCCCCATTAGCGCTTACAGTCTAAATTGTAAAGTCGTATAGTAAGCGCTCAATTGCCACTATTGAATTGGAATAACCTAGATGTAGTATAATGCTCTAGTATAATGTAAATGCTTAGTTCTATCAAAGATAGAGTGATGATGGTAATATACTCGCAGAGCAGTGTGACTAATTTTGGACCCAATAGTGAGTGATTGTATAATATCAATTAAAATGTCACATATTTAATAACCTAAAAACATCAAGAAATACATTACAGTGTTTGCAGCTGCAAATAGATACAATAAAAGGAAGGACAATTGTATTGCTAAACAATAACTGACCGTATGATTAATCAAATTAGTATTGACAACCAAGTCCGCATGATGCCAAGACTAAAACAGAATACAATATATTAAAATGTCCAAGAGAAAAACTCAGTGGTAAACGAGAAATGAGTCCATCGTTCCAATATGGTAAAAGTCTTTTATAACCAACCTTGATGTCCTGAAATGACGAAGTATGTACGTCCAGAAATGTACTATTCGGTAAGTATTGGTATTGCAGGCTTTTGAACAATTGAAAGATACAGAACGCAGCAAGCTACTACAATACAAATCTACAGACACTCCCAATACCTCCCTCATAATAACCAAAGATAAAGATCAGCTATACTTTATATCAGACTATTTAAGTGGAGCACAACAATTAAAACATATAATTAAAAAACATTGGCACATCTTACAGAAAGATAATGTAGTAGGACCATTACTTCCAAAACATCCTAAGGTTGTATTCAGAAAAGCTCCAGATTTAAAGCACACCCTTGTCAAGAATTATACCAGAAATAACATTTCTAAAAGTGATTGGCTGAGCACTATGGGCCAAAATCCTGGTCTCTACCACTGTGGAAGATGCAGTAACTGTAAACTTTTAAACTATAGGTCTACCAATACGACTTCTAAATTTCATTCGACACACAACAATACTAGCTTTTCCATCAAGGACTTCATCATGTGTGATACTAAGAACGTGATATATTTATTACAATGCCCATGCTCTAAGCAATATGTGGACCGAACAATCAGACTGCTGAAAATCAGGATAGGGGAACTCCTAAGAAACATTAAAAATGGTTTCGAGAAACATCATCTTTCTCATCATTTTAAACTTAAACACAACTGTGACCCAAAGTGTTTAAGTTTTGTTGGCATAAAACACATACAGATTAATTGGAGAGGAGGAAATGACATTAAAATGATTAACAGAGAGGAATCCAGGATGATTTTCCTCCTTAATACCCTTATACCGCAAGGTCTGAATGCGGAATTTGATCTTTCATAATGATACAACTATAATTTCTGAGTTTTAGTTATCTCCCGCCTTTATCAATGTCTCTGTTGGGTGATTGGCATTGCTGAATCCCTGATCCACTAGTCCCCCATAGGTGATATCTCCATGTTCAATACTATCATAACACCCTGGATATGCGCAACCCCTGCCGATCTTGGAAGCCAAGCGGAGTGTTGCTAGACTAGTACTAGGATGGGAGACTGCTTGGGAATATCTGGTTTAGTAGGAAAACATGTCTGAGAAACATTGTCCCGAATGGGGTGTATGAGTGAACAGTGGACCAGTAGATCAGTCCCTAATTTGATGAGACAAATGTAATTAATATCCTTTTTGTTTTCTGATCCATATATACAATAAACTATTTTCATCATATTACATCCCCCCTCCACCCCTTTTTTTTTTTTGGTTAATTATCTGAAGAATCCAATCACCACAAAGAATTGTTTTCTTAATTAAGAGTAACATCTTGTCTGATGATACTATGATTTATATATGTATGATATGTAAACCACTTACCTATTATAGAGACTTGTTTATATCCAAGAGTCACATTTTGGTTGTTTTTATTGGTATATAATCATGTACATGTATCTATATTAATTCTTGATGGATTATATTATGTCCCTTGTGGGTATGATGCACCTTTATCATTGTCACATACAATCCGTTTCATATATGGATTTATTCACTTCCATTCAAGTGAAACCTGAGTCTCTTAAACGCTGCCTCAAATCTGCTTAAGCACAGTCAACCAATGGACGAGTTTTACTACTAATCATGTGCCTTTACTCTAATTGTGTCAAGATCAACGATTACCACTATATAAGTCTGCACTTTACATCAATAATCATGCTCCCCTGAGGAAATTCGGACACACCCCATTTACGTGACGTCACACCGGAGAGAAGTGTTATGCGTTCCACTGTGGAACGCATATTGTTTGCCTATCGTTCTCCATACGGAATACTCGTGGTTCACCGCCCGTAGCGCTATGAGCGCATCTGAGTATGACGGTCATCTGGAACACCTTTTATCACCAATACTTACCGAATAGTACATTTCTGGACATCAAGGTTGGTTATAAAAGACTTTTACCATATTGGATCGATGGACTCATTTCTCGTTTACCACTGAGTTTTTCTCTTGGACATTTTAATATATTGTATTCTGTTTTAGTCTTGGCATCGTGTGGACTTGGTTGTCAGTACTAATTTGATTAATCATACGGTCAGTTATTGTTTAGCAATTAGAGATGCTCACTGACCCCCGTGTTTTGGTTTTGGTTTTGAATCTGGATTACTGTCGTGTTTTGGTTTTGCCAAACCGTCATTGTGTGTTTTGGTTTTGGTTTTGGTTTTGTTTGGTTTTGTTTTGCTATTTTGTTCAAAAATCAATGTTTTTGGTCATAAAAGAACCATATTTAGTGCTCCACCTGTTTCTTGGATAAGTAATGTAGTTGTAAAGCTAATAAATTATCAAAAAAATTGTTTAATTCCTGGTAGGCCTTCATTAATTCGACACACAAACCAAATTGTCTTCCTCTCCATCTATGCATATTGGCAATGCAGCCATCGTCTTTGGATGTATATTACACTCTACACTTATAGTTAAATATGTAAAGAAATGGACAAAGGCAGTTTGGTTTCTGTCTCTATAGGCCCCCCTCCACTTGTATAAAATACCGAAAAATGCAGCCGTTATAGACTGTACAATATTAATAGAAATGGACAAAGGCAGTTTGGGTTCTGTCTCTATAGGCCCCCCTCCACTTGTATAAAATAACAAAAAATTCAGCTGTTATAGACTGTACAATATTAATTGAAATGGAGAAAGCTAGTTTGGTTTCTGTCTCTTTAGGCCCCCCTCCACTTGTATAAAATAACAAAAAATTCAGCCATTATAGACTGCACAATATTAATAGAAATGGACAAAGCCATTTTGGGGTCACTGTGTGTATGACACCCTTAAGGATAAATTGCCCAAACAGCAGCCTTTCAAGACGGTACGTGATATGGAAATGCCCCAAGTCCCTTTTCTCTTTGGGGGTAGATTGCACCCTACACTTACATAGAAAGTTTTAAAAAGATGTTATCGTCATCATCTTGAGCTTCATCCTCACCCTCATCAGTGTGTATGTCATCATCACAGACTATCAATTCATCGCTGCTTGAATCCGCCATTAGAGAACAGTCAGTGCTTGCATGTTTTGGATGGTGAAGGCCTTCCTCGTGGAAGATGTAGTTCATTTTTATAAACATCATTTTCTCAACATTTTTGGGAAGTAACCTTCTACGGCGATCACTGACTAAGTTCCCTGCTGTGCTGAACACTCGTTCAGAGTACACACTGGAGGGTGGGCAGCTTAAGTATTGCAAAGCAAGTTTGTACATGGGTTTCCAAATTGCCTGCTTTTCTTCCCAGTAAGGAAAGGGACTGTCTGACATTTCCATATCAATTACCTCTTGAAAATAATCCTCCACCATCCTTTGCATGTTAATACTCATATTGGATGGAGTTATGGGCAAGGTCACACATTTTTTAGAAAAATCCTTCAAACCAGCCCAGATGTTAAACTGTTCTGGTCTGCCCTCTGCGTCTTTCCTGCTTCTTTTTTGAAAATTCAATTTTTTACGAGCAGCAGCTGCTTGAGAAACTGAAGGAGGACACGTCGGCAAGCAAAGGCCCAGTTCAGCGGACAACTTGCTGAGCAATAGCTCCTTGCAAAAGTTCACATCTCGTTCATTTTGAAGCAAAGACTCAATGTAGGTCTTAAACCTTGGATCAAGCACAGTGGCCAAAACGTACTGATCCGAGTTCAAAATCTTAATAACTCGAGGATCATTGTGAAGCGAATTAAGTACTTGATCGACATGGCCAACATACTTTGCGGAATTGTTTGCTTTCATCTCCTCCTTCAGTTTCTCAAGCTGCTTTTCCAACAGTCTAATTAAAGGAATGACTTGGCTCAAACTAGCAGAATCTGCACTCACTTCACAACTTCAAATGGTTTCAGCACCTTGCACAGTACTGAAAGGATCCCCCACTGTGCAAGAGTGAAATACCCCCTCCTTTCCCAATGTCATGGCTTGTGCAATATGCTTGGATGGCTTTGCGCTGTTCCTCCATCCTCTGAAGCATGTACAGGGTGGAATTCCACCTAGTTACCACCTCTTGCTTAAGTTGGTGGCAGGGCAAGTTAAACTGCTCTTGGAGCTGCTGCAATCTCCTACATGCTGTGGAAGAATGCCTGAAATGGCCTGAAATCTTACGGGCCACCGAAAGCATCTCCTGCACCTCACAGTTATTTCGTAGGAAGCTCTGCACCACCAAGTTAATGGTGTGAGCAAAACAGGGAATGTGCTGGAAATCAACTAGCTGTAATGCTCGCACTATATTGTTGGCGTTATCAGAAATGACATATCCTGGGGAGAGACCAAGTGGTATAAGCCATGTATCAATCACATCTCTTAGTTTGTGTAACAAATTGTCAGCCATATGCCTGTTAGTGAAGCCGGTGATACAAAGAGTGGCCTCCCTGTGACAAATGTTACGTAGTGGTGTACATGCTGCTGCTGTTCCTGCTGGTGAAAGTGAATGACCAACCCAGTGGGCTGTCACAGTCATATAGTCTTTGGTTTGACCATTTCCACTTGTCCACATATCTGTGGTTAAGTGGACATTGGGCAGAATGGCATTTTTCAGCGCAATCTCTACATTTGTACACACTTTTTGGTATAGTTGTGGAATAGCTTTACGGGAAATATGGTGTCGCGATGGAATTCTGTAACGCCGACACAAAACCTCAATTAACTGTGAAAAACCAGCTGCGTTTATTGTGGATATTGGACGCAGATCTAACACTAACATGGCAGCCATGGCGTCTGTGATTCGCTTGGCGAATGGGTGATTGCTGTCATATTTGCTTCTCCTAGCAAATGATTGTTTCACAGTTAATTGTTGAAATGTAGGACTGCTCTTTTTCTTGGCCTTCCTCTGGGCTGACGATTCACCCCCAGCAGCAGCAACAGCAGCAGCAGTGGGACTAACGCTTTCTTCACAGAGGAATCAATAATAGTGCAGGAGTCCTCCAGCCTTAATAAGTAGGATGCAGGGCTAACTCCGAGCGCTACTGAGGATATTGATGAGGATGGTGTGGTGGGTGTATTTTGTAGCCATCTGGATGTCGGTGAGCGGAGGGTCCTAGCTGATGATGGAGTGCTTGTAATTTTTTTTGGAAGAACTTTCAGCTTTTCTCAACACTTTGCCATGAACTCTCGTCAAATGGCGTAACATAGACGAGGTTCCAAGATGGTTAAGGTCCCTCCCTCGACTGACTGTGGCTTGACATACACTACAAATGGCTATACAGTTGTTGTCTGGATTGGGGTAGAAATAATTCCACACATAAGAAGTGGGATTTTTTGTTTTATGGCCAGGCATGACAATGGCCTTTTTCTTGTCACATGCCAGAACTGCTGCCACTGGTGCAGGACTGACACAAACAACCTCATCCTCATCAACATCCTCATTAGCGCCCTCGTCGCCTACACAAATCTCCCCCTCATCCTCTTCTATTTCCAAAGTGCATCCTCATTTTGTGTATCTTCGGCTACACTCGGGCTGTTCAGGCACACATCAGCAGAACTGCTGAAAGGGTCCCTCTTTATGGGTACACTAACAGAATGCTAACGATTAGACATCCCACTGTTGGATGGACTCTCTACAGGGATTGGTGTCATTTCTGATTCAGAGCAAACATTCTCCTCTAATGCAGGGGTTGGCAACCTTTTTCTATCGGAGTGCCGGCTAAAATCTAGTCAAGCCCAGGCGTGCCAGTTATGTGTGTGTGTATATATATATATATATATATATATATATATATATATACACACACACACATACACATACAGAGCTGCCTAGAGAAATTCATGGCCCCAGTACAGCAACTCCATGGGTCCTCCCTTATAGTTAAGCATAGTTAAAAAAATGTTGTGCCGCCGCAAACACCGCTTTGCGGCGGCACAACATTTTTTTCCTATGCGAGTGGTCATACAATTGGGGGTGTGGCAGTACATCATTGGGGGCATGTCTAGCAAGTGAAAAGCACCAGTCCACCCTCTTACAGAAGAATGCATTACTCACACATGCCCCCTTGCTCAGCAGCTTTGCTCACATATGTCCCCTCTGCCCACATGCTTTAATCACACTTGCCCCCCCTCTGCCCAGCACCTTTAGTGACACATGCCCCTCTCCATCACACCTTCTTCTTACCTTATTCTCCACTGCACAGCATGGGAAGATATCCAGCAGCCCACGGAGTACCATGTGACCACTGCAGTCACATGACCTGGCGTCTGAAGGTACCTGAGCTGAAGGTGATTTAGCCACTACCGATTCTCCTGCACTCAATAATTTTTTTTTTTAAAAAAGTAATTTTAAAATATTTTTTTTTTTTCAAAATTAGGTCTCCAGAGGGGACTCGGGCCACCAAGCAGGCCCAGGCAATTTGTAGCCGCCCCCTCCCCTCTCGGCGGCTATATATATATATATATATATAATTATTTCTCATTTTATGAGGCTAATATCATATTAACAGTAAGGGACCAGCAAAAAAAAATTGTTATGCTGCACAGTAGTGCCCCAGTTCACATCATACCTCATAATTGTGCCCCCAATTCATCTTATGCCACATAGTTGTGCCCCCAATTCATACTTTGCCACAGTTGCCCTTATAAATACATAGTATGTCACAGTTGCCCCCAGAAACACATAATATGCCACAGTTGCCCCCAGAAACACATAAAATGCCACAGTTGCCCCCAGAAACACATAAAATGCCACAGTTGCCCCCAGAAACACATAAAATGCCACAGTTGCCCCCAGAAACACATAGTATGCCACAGTTGCCCCCAGAAACACATAATATGCCACAGTTGCCCCCAGAAACACATAAAATGCCACAGTTACCCCCAGAAACACATAATATGCCACAGTTGCCCCCAGAAACATAGTATGCTACAGTTGCCCCCAGAAACACATAGTATGCCACAGTTGCCCCCAGAAACACATAATATGCCACAGTTGCCCCCAGAAACACATAATATGCCACAGTTGCCCCCAGAAACACATAATATGCCACAGTTGACCCCAGAAACACATAATATGCCACAGTTGCCCCCAGAAACACATAATATGCCACAGTTGCCCCCAGAAACACATAATATGCCACAGTTGCCCCCAGAAACACATAATATGCCACAGTTGCCCCCAGAAACATAGTATGCCACAGTTGCCCCCAGAAACACATAATATGCCACAGTTGCCCCCAGAAACATAGTATGCCACAGTTGCCCCCAGAAACACATAATATGCCACAGTTGCCCCCAATACATTTTATGTCACAGTAATGCTTATGGCCTTAGAATTGCATAAACAAATTTTTTAGGACACTAATAAATTGATAAAAATTATATAATTTTATACTTACCTCTTCTAGCAGTGATCCGGTCCGCAAAAGTGCTTGGAAGGAACTGCGCAGCAGTTCAGCTCTTCTCCGGCTGTCATTTTTAATAAATGACAGCCGGAGAAGTGCTGAGCTGTTGCGCTTGCGCAGCAGTTCAGTGTCGGGGAAGGAATGACAGCCGGAGAAGAGCTGAACTGCTGCGCTTGCTGTCATTTAGAACAGTCGGACAGCCGGCGTGCCAGGACTCAGGGGGCTGCGTGCCACCTCCGGCACGCGTGCCGGGGGTTGCCGACCCCTGCTCTAATGCCTTACTGTTATCTTGCAGCTCGGCTTTGACGCGTAACAGTAGTTGTGCTCCACTTGTAGGCTCGGTAACATTTTTTGAACTGCTACTAATAGAGAAAGTTGAAGGCATCATACTCTCTTTGCCACTGCGTGTGTAGAATGGCATGTCGGCAATTTTTTTTTTATCGGCACTTAACTTTTCCTCAGATACACTTCTTTTCACTTCAACACGGTAAAAAATTTTTTGGTGTCTGTTTTTTTGACTGATTCCAAAAGACTGTGTAGTTTGACATCGCCTTTCCCAGATGACGTACTGGGAACACTACCATCAGGACTGGTGACAGAACCTGGTTGCTGATTCTGCTCATATGTGGACTGCTTTGAATCCATTATGAGCCAAACGCACTTGTAGTGCTACAAATTGTTTTAGATACTGCTGACAAATATTACTTTTGACAGCCAGAAAAATTAATGCAAAAGAATGGGGGACACCCCAAAAGCACTTCGGAGTGCTAAATATTATTTTTCAGACTGCTGACAAATAGGACTTTTGACAGACAGAAATATTAATGCAAAAGAATGGGGGACACCCCAAAAACACTTGTAGTGCCAAATATTGGAAAAAAAAGACTCCTCTATCCTCCTCTCTTCTCTTCTCTATCAATTGTTATCAGAATTGTAATCAAAATTGTTATCAGAATTAGATGAAGAATAAGGTATATTCTCTGTCCCTGCTCTAATCAGCCGGTGACTACACCCTGCTCTGTCAAATGGCGATGGATTGCTGTGGAGGCAGGTATTTATAATTTTCGATTATCCAGAGAACCGAGCCCCGAGAACCGAGCCCCGACATCCGACGACGTTACAATAACGTTTTGCCTCGATTTGGAATCCGAGCGGGCGGGAGAGTACCGAGCCTGCTCGGCTCGGTGCTCGGATAGACAAAGTTCGGGCGGATTCGGTTCTCGGGGAACCGAGCCCGCCCATCTCTATTAGCAATATAATTGTCCTTCCTTTTATTGTATCTTTTTGCAGCTGCAAACACTGTAATGTATTCCTTGATTTTTTTAGGATATTAAATACGTGACATTTTAATTGATATTATACAATAACTCACTATTGGGTCCAAAATTAGTCACACTGCTCTGCGAGTATATTACCATCATCACTCTATCTTTGATAGAATTAAGCATTTACATTATACTAGAGCATTATACTACATCTAGGTTATTCCAATTCAATAGTGGCAATTGAGCGCTTACTATACGACTTTACTATTTGGATTAGGGAAGGGATATCCCTTTTAGTGTAGCTGTTCTTGCCCTATAGAGGAGTAGAGCGCAACTGTTTTTGTTGATTTAACTTACAGTCTAAATTGCCTAACACACACACCGACTAGGGTCAATTTGTTAGTAGCCAATTAACCTACCAGTATGTTTTTGGAGTGTGGGGGGAAACCAGAGCACCCGGAGGAAAACCACGCAAAGACGAGGAGAAGATACAAACTCCTCACAGATAAGGCCATGCTTGGGAATTGAACTCGGGACCCCAGTGCTGTAAGGCAGAAGTGCTAACCACTTAGCCACCCTGCTGCCTATATCAAGGAGGTTCTTCAACATCTCTGTAAGAACAATTTGTACTGTAAGCTGGAAAAATGCACCTTTGAGGTTAACTCCATCCCCTTTTTAGGCTGTATCATTTCTGGAACTGATTTACGCACGGATCCAGACAAGGTGCAAGCCATTATCAATTGGCCTCAGCCTACCACTTTGAGGGCAATACAATATTTCCTAGAGTTTGCTAATTATTACCTGATGTTCATTCGAGACTAATCCACTATAGTAGTCCAACCTTGCTAAGTGGTCTCTAGAAGCATAGACACCCTTTCATCATTTGAAACAAGCATTTGTTTCAGCTCCTATCCTCTCACAACCTAACATTAACAGCCCACTCTATCAGGAGGTTGATGCTTCCTCAGTGTGGGGGCCGTACTTTCCCAGAAATCTCCCGATGAACAGTGACACCCATGTGGTTCTTCTCTAAAACATTTCTCCCAGCTGAGCCAAAGATTTGCTCACTATTAAATTGGCTCTAGAAGAATGGAGATATTTGCTGGAAGGAGCTCGTTATCCTGTGACAGTTTATACAGACCATAAGAACTTGTTGTACCTGAAGACTGCACAGTGTATGAACCCCCGTCAGTCTAGTTGAGCGCTGTTTATCTCTCGGTTCAACATTCATGTTACCCACTGTCCGGGCTCCAAGAACTTTTAAGCAGATGCTCTGTCAAGGTCAATAATAGAGAATGAGGATCCCAATCCTTCTGAACCATGATCTAACATCAGCTCTACAAGCATCTCAGCCACCAATCCTGAGCCAGTCCCTCCTCACGGGAATACTTATGTGGCAGTATCCTTTCATAAAACAGTTCTCCACTGGGGACATTGTTCTACATTTGCAGAACATGCTGGCGTGCGGAAGACACATGCTCTGTTACAAAGGAGTTATTGGTGGCCTACTTTTCTCAAAGATGTAGCACTTTTAGTTGTAGCATGTTCCAAGTGTGCCCACCACACTTGGAACAGGCACACTCCAGCTGGTTTACTATTACCTCTTCCGATTCCGTCCTGTCCATGGACTCACATATCCATGGATTTCCCTTTCTCACCTGCCGAGTTCAAACAACTTTAACACATTTGAGTAGTGGTTGAGAGATTTTCAAAAATGGCACACTTCCTTCCACTCCAAGGTCTTCTATCTGCTCCTATACTTGCCCAACTCTTCATCAAAGAGATTTTTCGCTTACATGGATGCCCTGAGGAAATCGTGTCTGACTGAGGATTTTAATTCATTGCTAAATTCTGGCATTACCTGTGTAAGGCCATCCAAGTTAAACTGAACTTCTCCTCTGCATACCATCCGCAGACCAGTGGTCAGACAGAAAGAGTCAACCAGGATCTGGAAACTTTTATCAGGCTCTATATGTATCTTCCTCTCAAGACGATTGGTCAACTCTGCTTCCCTGGGCAGAGTTTGCTCACAATTCTCACTATCATGAGTCCTCTTCCTCTACTCTATTCTTGATGGTTTATGGACTTCATCCACAAGTCCAGTACTTTCCTCGTTACCGGCAACTTCTGTTTCAGAAGCTTTTCTCAAAGCTTCTGAATCAGCTTTGAGAAAATTTGCAGACAACTGGCTGCAGGTACGTGAAGCCTTACTCAAAGCCTCACCTAATTATAAAATTCAAGCAGATAAAAAACGTAGATCCATTCCAGATCTGATAATAGAAGAAAGAGTTTGGCCTTCTACCTGCAACCTTCAGAGTACCTTCTATGAAGTCCGCTCCTCGCTTCATCTGTCCATTCAAAATCAAGGTAATCAACCCTGTTTTCTATAAGCTTCAATTGTCAGAGTACCTCAAAGTACCAAACACCTTCCACATTTCCCTTTTAAAACCCCTGGTATTGAACAGATTTTACTAGTCTAAATCTGGTTCCCCTCCCATCCAGACTGAACAAGGCAGAGGTATATGAGATAAAGGCCATTCTGGACTCCTGCTTTCGACATAACCACCAACAATATCTAGTTGTTTGGAAGAGCTGTGATCCTGAGGAAGGGTCTTGGATCAAAGTTACCGATGTTCATGCTCCCGCCTTATTCAGAAAATTCCATCAGAGTTTTCTTGCTAAACCTCACCTTAAGTGTCCAGTGACCACTTTTCGAGGGGGGTACTGTCATGATTTGTGGTCTTAGCCCTCAGCCACTCAGCGGTATCATATCATCGTGCACCGCCTTCCTGTCAGAGTGCAGCATTCCAAATCCTGGGACAAATCATTTTAAACCTTTTAAAGGTGATGGATACCACCTGGAAATTGATTAATTAAATGTAATCTATTAATGACTCTGCAGCTGAGAGTTGTACCTCGCAAAGGTATATGGAAGACGATCACATGACGCTCACATCCATACATGTGACATCCTCTTTGGCTAGTTAGGACCTGCTGCTGCCAAACGCCGCAGGAGATTACATTAAATAATGCTATTCAGCTGGATGATAATGGTAGGGGGAAATTGCAGAGCTTCCCAGGTGATTCAATTAAATAAACTTTAAACTGGTGGCTTATAGTGGTAAGGGGAAATTATGATTATGAGAGGGAAAGGGGGTGGTGATGGCAGAAATAGGTAATGTTGAGAGACAACTGAAAGCACAGACTAATGCTTTTAGTTGCATTGTAACCCAATTTTATTTTATTTAATTTGCCTGCTTACATATAACACTTTCACAGAATGAGACCATAGTAGTAAATTATTTCCATTATTATACATTTTTTCTCCCTGTATTTGCACTGGAGGCTTTTAAGCCCATTGTAGCTCAAGATACGATGGATCCTCTCTAACAAAGAACTTACACAGAACACTGTAATAGGGACCTAGGGCCTGATTCATCAAGGCACGTATCTGCAAATTTTGAGCTTATCGTACGCAAAGTCAGTCTGCGCATGACCATAAACGGACCATACGTCAGTAAACGCAGCCGTGTCAGCTCTGTCTTCAAGCACAAAGGACACTTATTACAGAGTACGATTTCAGGGAATGAACGGGATGGGAAAGGGGTATTTTGCCATAGTCAATTTACAGCAAAGGCATGCCAAACTCAAGCACATGCAGCCATGTCCAAATCAAGCTCTGGGCATCGCAAAGTTACTTGTTTTTCTGCCATATCTCTTCCTCCAGCTTCAGGGCTAGTCTAAGCCCAGAGTACTAGTGATGACACGTGTTGTATGCATGCTATAACATGTGTTTGCAAATATGAGCAACAGTAAAAAAATATTTTTTTTTCAGTTCAGTAGACATTAAGGATATCCTAATACATATTTTTAATGGGGGAAGGGGAATTAATTTTTTTTTTTTACTGTTTTATCATTAATGCCTTTATTATTAAGTGGTGACAGGTTTTTTTCAGTGTATTCTTTTGTATTCTTTTATAATCCACATAGGCTTTGGACGTATCGTGCAGTGCCTTGTGTTGTAGAGCACAGCAGAGCTATACCCGAATTCATCAGCGCACATATTTTGAGATCCATTCCTTAATGAAATCGGGAGTGTGCAGAGCTGATTTACATGCGTTTTAAAACAAACACACATTGTGCTCAGTGTGCTTGCCTTGGTGAATCAGGCCCCTAGAATTCTTTTTTGTTTTTTTACATCAATAGTATTTTTAGTACTTTTAAAAATGTAAAGTGTGCAGAAAGTAAGAAGGAGGGGGAAAGGGAAGGATAAAAGAAAAAGAGGGGAAGGGGGATACATAGTGGGGAGGAACATTGCAAACAGAACAATATCTATAGTACATTCAATATGGAAAGTCAAAAACCCTAGATTCCTTTATTAACAGTCAGGCAACGTAACTTCAGTAAGATCTGTCTGCATTGTTTACATTGTATACAAGATTTGTGGGTCTGAAGTTAAAGTTTGGAAGAATGTAAAAGTTGAGCACATTATTTTTTGATTTGTGTTTTCATTTTGTTCTAGAATGGAGGAACTATACAGACCTATAACGATGGCTGCTGCAAGATATGTAAGTGCTCTAAGCTGCACTATATGCTAGTTTCTGCTTTATTTTGGAGAGCTATGGTATATTTAACTCACCTGCTGGGACATAAAAAGGGAAAAAGCATGCAATGGCCACCCCAATCAAGTTGTATTTCTTTAACCACTAGCACTCACAGGCCCTGCTTTTTCATGGCTTACTACATGGTGAATGATTTTAACCTTATCGTTCTGGAGTATAACTTTAATTTACCTGAAATAAACATAATAAAGGAGCAACAATCAATATTTGAATTACAGTAAATGCAATGATAAGCCCAGTGAGTCAACTTTTGTTTTTCAGTACTAAAATCAGCATATCATCATTTTACTTTTGTAAAGTATGCACTAGGAGCAATAATTGTCCCTCATAATACTTATTCAGCTATCTAAGACAAGCAAGAAATTTACTTTCCAGTACATAATTTCACACTTCTGCAAATAGTCAAACCAAGGCTACATAATGCCAATAATATACAACAATAAATACATATTTTTCTTTATATTCACAATTTTGCCATATCCCCAATTGATCACAGTTGTGGTAGTCAATCTGAGCCACCTGTGAAGACCTTTATCTTTGCAGCCTTGGTGTAGGCTCCATATTTGTGGCTTAATTCTATAAGTGAAGTAATGAGAAAATGGTGTTAAATTGTCAATAGTATAGAAACTTATTGAACAACAAATTCAAAATAAGAACTACAATATATTTAACAAAAAACTACATGAACAACAATCCCTTTGTGAATCGTCAGAATAGTGGATGCATTTTGAAAACTGATGCTAAAATAGCACCAAAAGCTAAAAAATGTACAGACTATAGTAATAAACTTGTTTTTTTATATATTTTTTTTATAAACACTATGTTTAAATATTTCTTAAAATCTCTTATTATATAGTTTTGTTAGACGTTTACTTTAACTTTATCACTATTATGCCCTGCTCCACTATTATATAATAACCCACAATATTTGATATTATTTATATATGCTTTAAAGACAGTAAATTAGAAATTGCTTTTCAGGGTTTTGTGTTTTAGCCTTTTGTTATTCGGCCAAACATTCAACACAATTAGTTATTGAAATATGCCCAAAAATGCATTCTGCAGCATGCCAAAGGGTTACATCAAATTTCCCATACTCATCCTTATATAACTTTACTTTATTTAACATATAATAACTATAATAATCAAAAAATGAGTAAAGTAAAGGAATTCTAAAATTCAAGTGAAGCTTAATTTGAGAGTGTACTGAAAATGTTGTAAATGTTTTGCAATTGTAGCAGTTGCAATTGATACAAAAATATTGTTCCTTTAAGCAGGTTGCTGAAAATTGTAGCCTCAGAAAAGCAATGTTATACTTCAGAAAAATCTACTTTAAAAACTAAACACGCGTGTAACATGCTACTTTGACTGCTATTTAAAACAAACACTAAAAGCATGTGCGCTGTGGGTAGGACACCCACCATACATAAGAATGTGGGCTTGCAGCTGTAAGGGTTGTAATGGGCAAGAAACAACAACGCTTGATTAAATGCATGCAGAGTGAGTCCATGTATTTAATTCTTACCTTGCCATAATCACTTTGCAACAACCATTGCAGTTACATCTGATAGCATGGCTCCAGCTGTAAGTCAGGAACTTCTGGTGTGATATTTTGTAGTGAAAAAAAAAAAATAACAAAATGAAAAACTTTTAATTGTATTTGGCATGTGAAGAAGGAAAAAAAAATTAAACACTTGGCAGTGTAAGAATTAATGAACATGTTATTTGTGTCAAAATGTTTAATTTTACAAAAATCTTATATTCCTAACAATTCTGCCAGGTTCTGGAATGGGTGTATTACCCTTTACCATTACCCCCGTAGTTCCTACTGCTAAAATAAATTGTGAACCAGGTACTATTATTATTTCATGCATTTCATTGTACTTTACTGATTGTAATGGCTGATTTATAGAAATATATGAAATTAACTTTTGTGGAGCTAAAGAAAAGCTGATATTAAAGTATCGTGCAAATCCTAAAGGGTTTGGCCAACTTCAGCACCATGAATCATATATATATAGAGTTAAAGGCTTGCACTAAATATAAAGTATAAAATGTCTTGCAAACATTATTAGAAATAGAGCATGCAGTTACAACTCTGCATGCATTTATTCTACCCTAATGATGCATGTTTTATAGAACTAATTCTTAGTAATTATTGTTATACACAATATCAAGAATACATGGGGTGCATAATCTGGACAGTACCATAACAATTAAAGAATGTTGCATGAGTTCCTATTTTGACTTGGGTAGAACGTATGTTACAAATATATAAAACAAATGTTAATTTTTAACTTCTGCCTGCCATTTTGTGACATTGATATACATACTCATCAACATTGTATTAATCTGCCACATTGTGATCTTTTTTACATGGAAATATTTAGATATAAACTATAAATACTTTAAATTCAGGGTTTGGTTTGGCTGGTTTGGTTTTAGCAACATTTGAGTTGGGTTGAATCATTAGGATTCAGCCCATTGAGACTAGCTTATGATTTCCTTTCAGTGTACTGGACAGAGTTTAAGCAGTACCAGTCAACATGCTGTACATGGCTTTCTGGTTGTTCAATACATTATGCTTTGTGTGTTTTTATTACAAACTGGTTCACTCCATATGAGTTTGCCCCCATAGAAAGCATGTTATATAGTACAGTCATGGCCAAAAGTTTTGAGAATGACACTATTATTTTTCACAAAGTCTGCCTCAGTTTTTATGATGGCAATTTGCATAAACCCCAGAATGTCATAAAGAGTGATCAGATGAATTGCAATTAATTTCAAAGTCCCTCTTTGCCATGACAATAAATTTTATCCCAAAAACAACATTTTCACTGCATTTCAGCCCTGCCAAAAAAGAACCAGCTGATATCAGGTCAGTGATTCTCTCGTTAACACAGGTGAGAGTGTTGACAAGGACAAGGCTGGAGATCACTCTGTCATGCTGATTGAGTTAGAATAACATACTGGAAGCTTTAAAAGGAGGGTGGTGCATGAAATCATTGTTCTCCCTTTGTTAACCATGGTTACTTGCAAGGCAACACATGCAGTCATCATTGCTTTGCACAAAAAGGGCTTCACAGGCAAGGATATTGCTGCTAGTAAGATTGCACCTAAATCAACCATTTATCGGATAATCAAGAACTTCAAGGAAAGAGAATGTGAAGAAGGCTTCATGGTGCCCAAGCATGTCCAGCAAGCACCAGGACTGTCTCCTAAAGTTGATCCAGCTGCAGGATCGGGGCACCACCAAAGCAGAGCTTGCTCAGGAATTGCAGCAGGCAGGTGTGAGTGCATCTGCACGCACAGTGAGGCGAAGACTTTTGGAGGATGGCCTGGTGTCAAGTAGGCCAGCAGAAAAGCCACTTCTCTCCCGGAAAAACATCAGGGACAGCCTGATATTCTGCAAAAGGTACAGGGATTGGAATTCTGAGGACTGGGGTAAAGTCATTTTCACTGATGAATCCCCTTTAGGATTGTTTGGGGTATCTGGAAAATCGCTTATACAGAGAAGGAAAGGTGAACGCTACTATCAGTCCTGTGTAATGTCAACTCTAAAGTATCCTGAGACCATTCATGTGTGGATTGCTTCTCAGCCAAGGGAGTGGGCTCACTCACAATTTTGCCTAAGAACCCAGCCATGAATAAAAAATGGTACCAAAACATCCTCCAGGAGCAACTTTTCCCAACCATCCAAGAACAGTTTGGTGAGATACAAAGCCTTTTCCAGCATGATGGAGCAGCACCTTGCCATGAGGCAAAGGTGATAAATAAGTGGCTCTTAATCCCATTGAGAATTTGTGGCCAATCCTCAAGAAACAGGTGGACAAACAAAAACCCACAATTTCTGACAAACTCCAAGCATTGATTAGGCAAGTATGTCATCAGTCAGTATGTGGCCCAGAAGTTGATTTACAACTTGCCAGGGTGAATTGCAGAGGTGTTCAAACAGAAGGGTCAACACTGCAAATATTGACTCTTTGCATAAACTTAATGTAATAGGTCAATAAAAGCCTTTGACACTTATGAAATGCTTGTAATATTACTTCAGTATACCATAGCAACATCTGACAAAAAGGTCTGAAGCAGCAAACTTTTAGAAAACCAATACTTGTGTCATTCTCAAAATTTTTGCCCATGACTGTACACTCTCAGCTGACCACTTGTCTCTGAGTCGAATTACCAGAATACACTATGCTCACTCCGAGGCAGGCTTTCTCCATGCAGCTCTTCTGCTGTGAGACATCAATGAAGGTAACCCTGGACATAGCATATAGTTCAATAGTTGTATTAAATGTTTCCCGGGCAAACAAGATAACAGAGGAAAATTTTGTTAATCAAATAGACAATGCACAAGGCAGAGCAAAGCACTATGTAATAGGCAGGGAAAGGCCATGTAGAAGCTTGTATAGATTCTACCTAATATGCACACTAACTCCTATTTGGTAATCAAGAGTCTTTTATAAAAAGATTCATTATTCAGCAATATACAGTGGCAGAACTACTGCCGCTGCAGGAGGTGTAGCAGCTATGGGATCTGTAGATGACCAGTGCTCAAGCCGCCATACTTCGTGCAACAGCTTGAGTTCTGCGACTGCCTGCACCCACTATAAGGTCAGTGCAAACATGTGAAGCCAAAACAGGGCTATAATGTGCATGTAACAGCTCCTACATATGCTCAAAAGAGCACAGCGGGGGTCGCAGCCTGCATCGTCGGCCCACCCCAGGCTGTATCCTAATATATAGATTTGGAACAATTGGTTTTGAGTATTTGGAGTATACTGTATACATTTTTCTCCTCTTGGTTAGGTCTGTATAACCAGGTCTGCCATAAACTAGGCATAGTCTTTCTATATAGCATGAACTTTTCTGTCTCTCGCAAGTATTTGCCCAGTAACTCACTTATAGTAGATCATCATTATGGATATGTTACTTATATGTGTTATTATTCATCCCGAGCTGCTCCCCTCCACTGGAACGACCTCCCTCGCTCCATCCGTCTCACCCAGTCTGTTCTCCTTCAAACGGGCACTCAAAACTCACCTGTTCCTCAAAGCCTACCAACAATCCACTTAACCCTTACCTTGTTGCACCTTCGCAAACATCCTTCTCTCGTTCTCCCCTCTCTCCACCAGCCACGCCTTTCTCTCCCTTACTTTAATGGCTCCCTCCTGTGCCTGTTTGTCCACCCTCCCTTAGGATGTGAGCTCGTATGAGCAGGGCCCCTCTCCCCTCCTGTCTCCATACCTGTTCTTCTACTCCATCTTCGCTCATATGTCTGCCCGGAGTTCTAAAGTATTGGTACTTTGTGTTTATTGCTCTGTACTATGTCACCCTGTATGGTCTCCTGTTTGTATTATGTACGGCGCTGCGGAAACCTTGTGGCGCCTAACAAATAAATGATAATAATAATAATAATAATAATAATAATAATAATAATTCATGTCTAATCTGTAATAACCCCAGAGACTTTATTGTTTTAGTTACTGTTATGTATGTAAAAAGGTTTCAATGTGATAAGAACTGTTGATATTATACTCTTTACACATTCTGCTAAATACATATCTTCTGGGTTCCCACTGTGTTTTTCATAAAGGCCTTTATATAATTTTCGAGTTGGTTATGTTTGTTACTTTGCTTAAGACACAAAACAGCATTGTGGATACAAGTGTAGCCTTATGTGAAATAACAATAGGTTAACACTGCAATCCAATGAAAAAATGAGGTGTTTTTTTTAACATAAATCACTGTGCCAGGCAATAAGGAAAACATTGGTAATTGCCATTTTTCCTTGGCTTGCTTCTTCAGGCTGCAATTAATGATTTATAATTCTGCACAGTGTCATGTGACTACCATGGCACATGATGTAGTGAGCAGAGAGGCTTTGGAAAGCACAGTGAGTCATGTGAAATTGAAAATCTTCCCCCTCCTCACCCCTCTGCCTTCACATGACATGCAGAGATCCTATATGTGTGTGTGTGTGTGTGTGTGCGTGTGCGTGTGTGTGTGTGTGACAGCTATATCTTCGAAACAAAGCAATCATTTGTAGAAGGACAGCTAAAAAAAAAGGCATGCTTAAAGGTACTTAACTGGTTATTTAAAGATAAACAAATCTATGTGGGATTGCTGGTTTACAGCAGTGTATTTACTAAAACAGGAGAGAATGTACAAAACAATAAATGAAAGTTGTCTGAAGATAGCAGCTTCTTTACCTGGTGTTACATTATCATTTAGTATAGTAGTTTGCCTTTCATTAGCAGTTACATCTTCAACATTATTTCCTTCTCATTTGTCAAGGGTTCCAGGAACTTGTATAATTAAAAAACAATAGACTTAACTATGTTGCATGGGTCAGTAATCTAGGTCTCTTAATATATACTGAGTTCAAACTCCGACCTGTGAATGACCTTCAAGGAGGAGCTGTCCAACCTACGACTACACTAATTAGAAATGGAGAGCAGAAAGTTAGAAAGTACAGTGTCAGTGACTTAATTCTGTTTCTGGAATTTATGAAGAAGGTTTTAAGTAAATGTTACTTTCTGTAAGAAAACATGCTGACAATAGCTGGAACGTAATCTATACCGTGCTAGCACTTTCAAATTTAGGAAACAATATGTTGCTGCAATCAAATGGAATAGAAATGCTCAAGTGCTCACACAATTTATCATTTTACTGTCATGTATTGTACATTTAAAACACCAGGCAAAATATGTCAGCCAAAATATGTCTTTGTTGCCCCAATTTGTGATATATCATGAAACAAAGTAATCGGTTAATTAATAACTGTAGCCCAATTGCCTCATTGGCTGCAAACCTCATATGTAAAGTTTGCACTTTATAGCTCGTTCACATCTTGAAGTGAGCATGCCAAGCACATGCATTCTTCTACATAGGGGTCTATGCATCAAGCAAAACCTTACTTAAAAGATCGGAAATGGTAATTTTATTAACTGCCTAACGGAGGAGATTTCATAGAAATCTCTTCCATTTAGGCTGACACCGTGCAGCATGGCAGTCCTAATAGATTACTATGTGGACTGCGATATTCTGCAATGCATGAAGCTTTGATAAGCTTCGCATTGCACGGACAGGTAACACCATCTCAGGATGGCGATACCTGTCATTTCCTATAGGATTCTGCTGAAGCCTCTCTGTCTTTGCAGAATCTGATACAGTGGAAGTGCGCACAGCACTTCCTCCTGTCACTGGCAGCGCTAATCTGCCGGTAAGCAGGAAAAAAAGACCGCAGGAGAGGGGTCACTTCGCCGGAGCTCCCAGAGTAGCCCTGGCATGGTGCATCTTAGCGGCAGGGCTGTAACTAGGGCTGTGCCACAGGGGCGACCGCCCAGGGCGCAACACTAAAGGGGGGCGCAATTTAGGAATATTTTAGGTTAATTCGGTTAAAATTGAGGGCTAGGGGGGGCCGCATTTGTCTTTCTCGCCCAGGGCGCTAGAATTCTAAGTTAAGGCTCTGCTTAGCGGTACCTAAATATGCATCACTGCGATGTGCAGCAATGCATATTTAGCTGTACCGCATCTTAGTGATGCATAGACCCCACAGTATGACTGTTCAATTAAATTCTGTAGCGCTTTACAATTGGGAACAAACACATCAATTCTGAGTAATACAGACAGTGAGGTAAGAAGGCCAAGCTTACAATCTATTGGACAATGGGAGTTTGATACATGGTTAAGCACTGCATATTGCATATTGGTCCAGCCAGAATGCAAAGGTCCTTAGAGGGCTATATGATCCAGTCACATAGCAATGTTGGTCAAAGGATTCTTGTCTTGTGTTAACTGTGTAAAGGGTGGTAATAAGGTAAACTAGGGAGGTTAAGAGGGTGGTTTAGGAATTTTATAAGCTTTCTTGAAGAGGTGGGTTTTCAGAGAATGCTTGAAGTTTTGAAGACTATAGCAAAGTCTTCTTGTGTGAGGGAGGGAATTTCACAAAGTGGATGCAGCCCGATAAAAGTCCTGTAACCGGGAATGAGAGCAGGTAATGAGAGTGGTTGAGAAATATATATCTTGTGCAGAGTGAAGGTGTCTAGTTGGGAGATATTTTGGGACAAGTGAGGAGATGTATGTAAGGGCAGTTTTATTGATGGCTTTGTATGTTATTAGAAGCATTTTATATTGAATTCAGTGAAAAACAGGCAATCAATGTAGAGATTGACAGAGTGGCTCAACAAAGGACGAACAAACAAAATCAATCTAGCAGCTGTGTGCAAAATAGATTTTAGGGGGGATAGTCTAATGCGGGGAAGACCATTAAGGACGGAATTGGAGTATTCAATGCAGGAGATGGTGAGTGTATGAATTAAAGTTTTTGCAGTGTCTTGTGTGAGATATGTGTGTATTCTGATTTTTTTTTTGTGATGTGTGTAACATGATATAGATATAGAATCGATGCGGGGAACAAAGTATAGTTCTGGGTCAAGGGGCACACCTAGGCAGCGAGCCTGTGGGGTTGGATTTATGGTCATGTTGTCAACAGAAATAGAAATGTCAGGTAGGTAACTTCTGTTGGTGGGTGGGAATATTATTAACTCTGTTTTTGAAATATTGAGTTTGAGTTGGCGAGAGGGCATACAGATGGTGAGAGATCAGGAGTGGATAGAAAAAGTTGGGTATTATCTGCATAGAGATGATACTGTAATCCAAAGGAGCTTATTAGTTTTCCAAGAGAAGTTTTATAAATAAAAGAAGAGCAGAGGACCAAGGACTGAGCCTTGCGGTACTCCAGCTGGTAAAGGAAGCGGAGCAGAGATGGGTCCAGAGAAACGATTGATAGGTAGCCTTCAAGACCTAGGGATTGTAGCATTTGTATGAGAAGAGATTGGTCAACAGTGTCAAATGCAGCAGAGAGATCCAGGAGATTTAGCAGTGATCAAATTGTTGACAACCTTAGTCAATGCAGTCTCTGTGGAACCAATAGGTTGCATGAGAAAAGAAACCATGTGAGGCGAGTGTAGGCAAGTATCTCTAGAAGCTTGGAGGGACATGGGAGCTGAGAGATGAGATGGTAATTTAAAAAAGAGTTTGGGTCAGGATTTTGTTTTTTCAGAATAAGAATAATCACTGCGTGCTTGAATAATGACAGAAAGATTCCAGCAGAGAGAGAGAGAGAGATTACAGATGTTAGAGGTGGGATGAGCACAGGAGACAGGGATCTACTGATTTGTGAGTTTATAGGCTCAAGAGGACAGAAGGTAGAGTAGGAAGATAAGAACATAGTAGATACTTCATCTTCATTTGTGGGATCAAATGAAGATAGGGTGTTAGAGGGTGCTGGGAAGGAATTGACCTGATTGCTTGTCGAGGAAGATGATACCATTTCAAGTTGGATCTTATCAATCTTGTCCTTTTAAGCACTGACAGTAGTTGGAGGGTTTGGGGTGGGTGGGTTGAGAAGAGATTTAAAGAGTTAAAAAGGCGTTTGGGGTTAGAAGCCTGAGCACAGATGAGTTTGAAAGTATGTTTGTTTAGCAGTGTCCATAGCTTTTCGATAGGAGTCATAGATAGCTTGTGAGGAAATAATTATAGGTAAACTAGGACCGTACTGCAATATATATTGTGATGAGGCTGGAGGAGTTCAGCAGCAGAGGTACCTGATGGAATAGGTTGTCCCAGAAAAGACTCTGGGTAAATCACATGATGTACACATCTTGACACCATTGGCCAGATACATCCCGCTGCTACAAGAGAATAGGAGCTGGAGCCGTGGGTGATACTCAGGGGGCATAAAGCAAGGAATAAGTGCAAGGTCCGATGGGTCATAAAGAAGAGAAATGGACTTACTGGGCATAAAGCAGAAATTAGGGTAAAGGCTTGTAGGTCCACATGAGACCCTAGAGCCATCTGTGGTCGATCACAAATAATGTTGTTAGTATCTGCGGACTGTCATTTTAAACGTCTTATTGAAGATGGGAGAGATGAGTTCTTGTGCAACATTATGTTTTAATAGATTGTGCATGTAATTTGATTTCTGTGATTGTAAATGTTAACTAGCATATACATGAATATGCTATATGCAATACAAGCAGGAAATTGTTCTTGTACATTATATCTCCTTCATCTTATCCAAAAACAATTAAAACAAATGGTCCAATAAAAACTATATAAATTATAAATAAACAAATTATACAATTATTACTATTGTGTGCTATTGGTGAAATGTTATGCTTAATGTACATTATTTTTTTTTATTATGTTATACTATTATACTGCTTCTATGTTTATATTATTATATATTACGTTAGAGAAATAAGACCTTCTGTACATGTATTATGTTCTTACTAAGTAATAGCCTAATACCCAACTAAAAGTTTTCTATATTTTTCTAGGCGCAAAGGAAGAAAAAATATGCCAGAAAGTGGCAGTTAGAACCACTATAAGAAAAAGTGACTGCATTAGTCAAAACCCTGTAAGTAGATATTTTATCTTGCATCACTTATTATTTTTAGGATGATAAATATCTAGCACTAGACAGAGTTTACAATGTCTGGCTATTCTGCATTCTGCAAATTAAGCCAGAGGTTCTTTTGCATACTGAATCATGCTATTATTTGCTGATAGTGTTGAATTTCATAGGTCAGTATGATGTAAAAAGTTATCCTACACATGGAAAAACAATGACTTTATTTTGTTTAAATGTAAACATGCTGAAGTTGCACATCAAATTTCAAAGACCTTACTACTTTTTAACCAATTTTCCAAGTAGGTAGAAGAGGCAGTATTTACATTTATTTCAATAGCCCATCTATTTCAGTGAGATCATTTCAATGGAATTTTTTCACATGCTAGGAACCCCATTTAAATGAATGGGACATTGTAATGAATGACCACATTGTGATGGTTTGCGGGGGGGTGGTAAAGTGCCATGCCATGCTTTGACTGCGCTGAAATTGAGCATGCAGTGTTAAAAAAAAACATGTTGTGCTGCAATCACAGCCAGGGCCACCATCAGGGGCGTATGGCCGATACAGCTTTGAGTGGCCTGGACAGAGCCCTCCATCTGTCCGGGCCCCCTGGTCTGTCCGGGCCTCCTGTCGGACTGTCTGTCTTCTTTCGCGATGTGGAGACTCCCAGTCACTGATCGACTGGGAGTGTTACTGCCCGCTGCGCGCTCCCTGCCTATCAGTGTCCGGGAGCCAATGCATCAGGTCAACAGCATGTACATTAATTGAGCATTTATTACAATAGGGGGTGGGTAGAGCATTTACTGTGATATTGGAGGGGGGGGGTGAGCAGAGAATTTATTCTGGTGGTGGAGCAGAGCATTTATTGTGATAGGAGAGTGGGGGTGAAAAGAGTATTTACTGTGATAGGGGAGGGTGGGTGCTGTGCATTTATTGTGATTGGGCAAGGGGGTGAAAAGCATTTATTGTAATAGGGAAGGGGGGTGTGGAGCATTTATTGTGATAGGGGAAGGGGGTGCAGAACATTTATTGTGATAGGGGAAGGGGATGCAGAACATTTATTGTGATAGGGTGGGGGGAGCAGTGCGTTTATTGTGATAAGGGAGAGGGGGTGAGCAGACCATTAATTATTGTGATAGGGGAGGGGGTGCAGAGTATTTATTGTGATAGGGGAAGGGGGGTGTAGAACATTTACTGTGTTAGGGCAGAGGGAGCCGTGTGTTTATTGTGATTGAGGAAGGGAGGAATGTACTGTGCAGAGGGAGGGGGGCATGTACGGCGAAGAGGAAGAGGGTGGCCTGCCAGATTAATTAGTACTGGGCCCCACAGTTTCTGATGGCAGCTAGATGTAATTATTAACACAAATTGGTACTGATGTATATAATAGAATGAGTTTGATTTGATTTTAGATTTTTTTAGATGCAGTTGCTAAATGTTATCTGTCAGGAATAATATTGTATTGTTTTACAAAAGCACATTTTATTTCTTTAATTCCCTTGTTTTCAGGGCCTGATTAAGGGTTCAGGCTGCAATAGGCTAATATGCCCGTAGCGCCTCCTCGCCTTCATCGCCAGCCTAATATATGTTAGGGGTTTTCAAAATTCTGCTCTACTTGGCATTTTAAAAGGGCCACTGCAATCGTCCCTCATTTCGTTTTCCTTACAATCAGAAATGTTTAGCAGAACAGAGGCATGATTGAGTGCTACTGAGCGTGAAGATGTAATGGTGGAGGGGGAGTGGGCTATCATGCCTGCACCTGTCGCCTTCCTTGTCGCTTCTACTCGCTTATCCTCAATTGCCCGCCCTGGAATGACTCATTGTCTTCAGCTTTTACCATGGGAATACGTTGAGATTAAAACATTATTACATTTTTCTTTCATGTTTTCCTTATACATTGGAGAACAACTATTCTCTAATATTTTAAAATGCATTTCAATTTATACTGCTCCCTGCCACAATTTTGCACCCCCAATGTTGCGCACCCCAAAATCCTTGCGCCCTAGGCTGCAGCCTAGTCAGCCAATTGAATTACAATGCCCTGCATGTTGGCAACATTGGTTTCCTTGTGTTCACAAACATATTGTAGATAAAGGTAAAACATGTACATGCCTGTATCTACGGCTAATTCAGCCTGACTGATCTGTAGGGAAGATAGACACATTTTAGCGGCTTGGCATAGAATGAAAGTGAATGGGTAACACTGTTCTCCTATCACACCAAAGCAATCCAACCATCAAAGTGCTGCGTTCTATGCGGCTGTCAAATTGAATATGTTCAGTCTTCCGGTGTTTGGGGCTGTCTCGCAGTTTCTACCTTTGCTTGTTTGAAAAATACAAGCATGCAGGCACTGGAATCAATAAATGTATATATATGTTCCAAAGCTTTCTTCTATAGCATGAATGAAACATATTTTTGCTTAATTTAAATTGTGATTTAAATAGTATTTCTTAATCATAAATATATGACACATTCTAATAATATGTTATATTCAACAGATCACTGTGGCTTCTTGCGATGGAAAGTGCCCGTCAGCTACAATCTTTAATATTAACATTGATAGCCATATAAGATTCTGTAAATGCTGCCGGGAAAATGGAGTACAGAATTTGACTGTGCCACTCTACTGCTCAGGAAATAGGACTGAAGTGATGTATGTCATACAAGAGCCACTGGACTGTTCATGTCAGTGGAATTAAATTGACATTGCTTGGAATACAGCCCAACAGAATGAATCCTCCTTACAACTTTTCCTGCCCTAAAGTACTCTATGCACTGAAAGCACATGCTGTATTTAACCAGTGTCATATTGATCTTGCCATGTTCCTACAATGCTCCCATCGACTGTTCCAAAAAATCTCCACAACACAATGATTTTCAAAAGTTTTTATATGTTAAACTATTTAAATTACACAGTGTAGTTTGTTTCATATCTTCACATGAAAATTGCTTCAAAAGATGAAATAAGATGTTTGGTGAAGCTTAATATTTTTCCAAGATAAACTTTAAAGATAATTTTTGTCTTGCAAAGGTGGATCAGTATATTATATCTTTGCATGTGTGACATTATTCGTATGTATACTTGACTTATGGTGCCTAATGCTAAATTTGTACAATATATCTTTTTATTATCGATCCCATATGTGCCATGATTTGTATATTGTAACAGCTATGAATCTTAATGTGTCATTTAGATATTTTGTCATATTACACCCATAAGTACAGTGATATGTTTATGATTAATGACATGCAATACTCCTAAAAACTATCAAATGTACCATTACAATCATTTTGTTTGTATATAATGTTACTCCAAAAACTTAATGTATTGTAATAAATGTAAAGCTGAAATCAGAAACATGTTGTGGGATATGATATGATTTAACATGCAGTACATGATAAGTAAACAAAATTGTTTCAATATGCAGTGATATTTTCTTTTCTGAATTTGTTTGGATAATACCCTGCTTAAAAATGCACATTTTTTTCTGCAAAGAGAAACAAATTGAATATATATGTATACCACAATAGCAATACAGCAGCAAATATTGGAACAAACGCTGAGAGAGACCTGTTTGATAGATATTACAATTCTAAAAATAGGGGACCAAGTGTCAGCTTTAACTAGCCTCATTTGTGCCTACAAGGATGAACGTTAAATCGCCTCTTTATCTTGCATTTTTTACATTAAATAATCCATATCATATAAATCATATCAGATTTACAGGGTTGCCAATCCTTGAAAATTTTCTTTAATGAAAATTTTATATAGATTTACTGACATTGTAATTTTAAAATGTATCAAGTGAAAATAGCATCTGCAAGGAAGAGGGTTCTAGGGATGTAAAACATTGGGATAATAACCCTATTCAGACTCAAAGGGCTAGATTTATTAAACTGCAGGTTTGAAAAAGTGGAGATGTTGCCTATAGCAACCAATCAGATTCTAGCTTTCATTCATTTAGTGCATTCTACAAAATGACAGCTAGAATCTGATTGGTTGCTATAGGCAACATCTCCACTTTTTCAAACCCGCAGTTTAGTGAATATACCCCAAACTGTCTAAAGAGAAGCCAAAATCTGACTTATATGTTGTTGACTGTCAGAAGATTTACTGATGAATGGCAACCATACAGATTTCACAAAGTATTTTGCGATCGTAGACCTTAAAAATGTAACAAGCCAAATATTTGAACAAGCTTAATTTGCTATAGAACAGCTGTCCTCCTAAAAGTCACTGACAGTGAATGTCATTACAAGTGAGATTTCGCTGGCTTAATTACTTTGTAGTTTGGTTGTTCCCAAACTAATTGTCCCTCCTCATGTCAAGTATAATGTGACTCCCACTCCCAGTCTGACTGCATGTGGGTGAGGCTGCTGTCTGATTGTCGTCATGGAGACCTCCCCTCATTTTAACAAAAGGGAAAGGGCAAGAATGGGCAGAACAGATTGGGGGATAGGAGAAAGAGCTGTCTGTGGGCGTGAAATTATTAAACCAAAAGTGAAGGGAAAAAAAAACAGCATCCAGTTAAAAGAAGGTAAATAGAAGAGGCTTTGCCTAATTAAAAGCAAGCATTGAGGCGGAGCTGAAATACATATGTTGAAAAACTCAGACACTTTGTGCCAGCTTGAGCACAGATAACCTGGCTTGTGATATTGTGATATTGGATGCCCTGGATTGTACAGCGAGGAGGTAACTTCTCTGTGTTACTAGGCAGTTTGTGTCTCAGTCTCAGCTTGTTTCATTTATAATAAGAAATTTTAATCTGGTGGAAAATTAGAACTTCTAGTCTTTGTATCATTTAATGAATTGTGCAAAATTATATATGATTTTATTTCATTATAATCATTTTAATGAACAATTTGCACTGTTTATTAAATAATGCCACCCAGTAAAATTGTTATACGTTCATTTTTCACTAAAATATTTTAGTAACTAAGATGGCAAAACTACATAAAGTTGCATGCAACAGAATACAATATTTCTTAGGACATACAGTACTGTAAGGTGGTGATGAGTGTCTGTTTATGTGGGGAAATGGTTTAATTAGCAGTGATTCAATACACTTTTTGTTTAGTGTCTTATGTCGACCTCCCGGCTCTCACAGAGCTTACAAAATTAATATTCATCATATCAATGTCAAGGAATATTATCGAACGGCATGAATTTAAATATGCTAATGTGACCTTTGATATACACAAATAGGAGTCTCTATACTTGTGTTTTTGCAACTGTATTTTGAGTTGCACGTATCTTAAGATATGTGCAAATTTAAATCTAATGTATAGAATTAATGCAGCCAATGAGATCATCAACTCTAAACTATGGGACAGACAAAGATACATCTGCTAAAAGGTGTATTTTAAAGATACGTGTAACTAAAAATCGGACGCAGTCTCTCCAAACACACATTGGCACGAGTATAAGGTACACTCAATTCAAAATACAGACATGAGTTGTAAGGACAGAGAGAGACAGTCCCACAATTTAAAGATTTGTCCTTGGAACTGACAAATGGTCCCATTTAATTCCACTTGTAAAACACACTTTTCATTATATATTCTTGTTCTCTGGTCTTTCTAAGTTAATATATATTTTAAAGAATAGCATTACATTATCATTTTGTTTAGTGAAAATGTAATAATCAAGATTGTAGAAAATCTGTAATACAGCTGTTGAAAAGGGCTGCTTTATAAATTTTGCTGTATGATTTCGCAAAGCAATTTTAATTGTTGTTACGATTTTGATGCCTTAGTCAGTATTAGCACAGGCTTACCTAGGGCGCGGAGTCTAACGGCCTTCCGGTCTTCACCAAGAACCACCGCAAGGTAGTGTGGACTTTGCTGCCGAAGAACCGCAGGTCGCGGCCCCCAGATTAGCCTACTGACGTAAGGGAGAAAGTTCTAAGTGATGGCAGGTAGACAGGCAATATGACAAAGCGGTGCAAGTACAGGCACTAACCGTTAATTCCAGGTGTTGTAGGTCTGGAGCAGTAACCGGTAGATGCACGGAGCCAATGGGTGCGTAGCAGGATATGGGTCCAGAGAAACGGCCGGGTCGGTACACAGGTGATATCAGGTATACGGTGCCAGAGGGAGATCCAGAGAATAGTTGGTAACACAGCCGGGTCGGTACACAGGAGGTATCAGGTATACGGTGCCAGAGGGAGATCCAGAGAATAGTTGGTAACACAGCCGGGTTGGTACACAGGAGGTATCAGGTAGTACACAGGGAGCAGGTTCACAGGGGTCAAGAACACAGGAACTGTAGCCAGGAACAGGAAACACATTGCTCTGACACAGGCAGCGTGTCAGAGCAGAGTAGATATAGAGATTTGAATTCCCCGCCCAGGTGTCACATGACACGATGCAGGGAGAAACCGGAAGTGCGGGAGCGCCATCGGGAGAAGCGCCGAACAGCAGAGACACAGCTGCCAGACAACGCTGACAGCGCTGCAGAGCGGGGACAAGGTAAGTTCATAACAATTGTACTTTACATTAATGTGGTCTTATAGCACAATATACAGTTTAATGGTTGAGGAGATGAAAAATCAACACTGCAGTAAATATTGGCCTTGACCCTGACATTTGGGCCACAGCATAAAAAATTATGACTTTGTCTATGATGATGTGCTTGGTAGCCCGGGTTTGGTTGAATTTGTGTCTTGTCCGCAAGGGGGTGGGGGCGGGGGGGGGGGGGGCGGGGCAAGAATCAACTCAGCAGCCTATTAGGAACATTTTAAAGGGAAAAATGCAGGTGCCCAGTGACCGACCTGGCGGGCGCTTGTCCCCCTGCCCCCCAGCCCAGCCTGCCCCTGCCTATATGGTGGCTGCATAGTGATCAGTGTTAAAAATTCATTATCAGAACATCTTCTTTTCCAAACAGATGATGGACAAAAATAAGACCTGGCACTAACAAATTACAAGTGTGCAAAAGCACAAAGTATCAAAAAAGACGTTGAAATATAATGGAGTTAATTTAGGTTTATTACAGTTATTTTAAGTCTTTATAAGTGCATTGTGAATAAATTCAGTGTATGCGTAAATTCGGACTGTAGTTGCTTTTAAAACTGAAACTCCTTTTGGGAATATGGAATCTGATTAAACAATAAGAGAGAAGGTGAATCTATGAAAAAAGGCACTTAAATATAATACACATAATATATATTCAAAAGTATGTATTCAAAGCTGCATGGGAATGTCATGTTCTCCTATTGACATACTTGTACGTGGAGATTCCTCAACGGCTATTGGGAAAAGATGGTTAAAACACAGTCATGCCTTTTCTAATAATGGATTTAAAAATAATTTTTTAAAAATCATCATGCACCCATAACTTTAGCTATTTTTGTTCATTTGACATTCTATAAGTGTCCTGTTTCTGGTGATGCTATTCTACAAAGGTCAATATATAATAGTTTCAATCTTTGTGAACTCTGCTAGGCAGAGTTAGAAGCGAAAACATCATCAAATTTGAACAATCATAATTTTGACAGATCTTTTCATTGTCACTGTGTTGTTTAAAATCCATCAAATTACCATATATTTATAGATTATTGTTATATCTCATTGAATATGATCACATTGCAAGAAAATATTGTGTGTGGACACCTAAAGTTAAGACTTTTACATACATAATTCATGTTCAAATGAATGGTAATATGATTGTGTTTAGCAGACAGATCATATTGTCTGCCATAATGCTTTATCATATCTTGGGAGTTGCTGTGTATGATAATTAGCCCTAACATATAGATTATGGCCCTCATTTACAGTTCCACTAATTTGCACACAGACTATACATATGAAAAGACCCACATAAGAATAAGCATGTGTATATGTACTGTAGAGTTGGAGAAATTTTAAGTTGTGTTCAACCCAAAATAGTAAAATTTGAGCCAGGCATACGTTAGATGAACAAGTGTGTATGCTTAAAGCTTGACAGTGTTAGTAGAAAATGCAGAAGTCACATTATCCTATTTATACACCAGCTAATAATGTAATGCATTGTCAGATACACAAGAGAGAATAGTGTCTTGACAGTTATTATATGTTACATTTTCATATAAAATGTATTTAAATACAAAACACCTCTACATCTTCATTTATTCCTTTAGAAATCCAATGGCAAATTTCTTTCCTGCAGTAGTCCAAATGAAAATAACAAATTAATAATGCGAATAGACAGCAGCAATTTTATATAATATAATTGCAATGATAATGAGTTAAATAATGGTGGATTTGTGAGGTCAATACATAATGTGCCAATCAGAAAGGGCTAGATAGTGCTGCTGATGATCATCATCGCATATATTTGCAGTTTAGTTTATCGATAAAGAATGGTTTTAAATGTGTAATTAAGACAAGGGTTTGGAAAAGTGGAGATTTTGTCTATAGCAACCAATCAGATTCTAGTCATCTTTTTTTAGTACATTCTATAAAATGACAGTTAGAATCTGATTGGTTACTATAGGCAACATCTCCACTTTTTCAAACCCACAGTTTAGTAAATATACCCCAAGGAGTCTAGTGGCATAACTAACATGTCATGATGTTACATGGAACATTACACGTCATAGTGCAGCTGCAGAATTTGGGCAATAACAAACCATGACAGCTGAATGATTTTGTGAGGATTCACACACTAACTCCAAATGACAGCTGTCAGATAACTATTCACAATGACAGCTACAAACACTTTTTCTCAGTTCCCTTAATCAGCACTCTGCTCAGAACAGCTATCTAGCTAGTTACCTCTTCTGGACTACTGCACAGCTTGCCCTACTCTGCAATCAGCCCTTTAATTTAAAGGTCAATTCCATCTGAACAATTCATCTCACTTGTTTGTAGCCTTTATAAGTTCTCCCAAACCTTTGCATGAGCAAAGTTTTGTCTTGGATCTCTCTGCTTGTGGTTTGAAGAACACTTGTTTTTTTTTTTCTGTACATCACGATTCTACCTTCTCCAATCCTTCAACCTTGCCTTAGTCCCCCACTATTCTACCTTCTCCAATCTTTCAACCTCAGCTTAGTCCCCAACTATTCTACCTTCTCCAATCCTTCAACCTTGGCTTAGTCCCCCACTATTCTACCTTCTCCAATCCTTCAACCTTGGCTTAGTCCCCCACTATTCTACCTTCTCCAATGCTTCAACCTCGGCTTAGTCCCTCACTATTCTACCTTCTCCAATCCTTCAACCTTGGCTTAGTCCGCAACTATTCTACTTTCTCCAGTCCTTCAACCTCGGCTTCATCCCCCACGATTCTACCTTCTCCAGTCTTTGAACATCGTCCATCACTATTCTACTGTCTACAATCCAATTACTTCAGCTCGTACTTCGCTAATACTCATCTCAAGACAAAGCGGCTTGACCAGATGTGGTTTGTCTATGATAGCCACCCCAGCTAAGTGGTCCTTAACTAGGAGCTGCCAGCACCATGACAGATTTTCGCTGATTGTGGAAGGGGGCAATAGAGGTTTGTGGATGTGGAATTTCACTAAACAGGATGTAGTGTAATGTGTATCTGTCTGATATTGCAGAGTGCATATTGATCTAGCTAGGTTGCAAATGAAAAAAGGGCTTAGTGGGGCTATATGATCCAATCACACAGCAATGTTGGTTTGGGGGTCAGAGAATTGTTTGAGTATAGAAAGAGAATGCATATAAGTTTTGTTTGAGGAGCCATAGTCTTATGTCCTCATTTCTAATGGTGTGGGTAGAAATGTTATTGTGGGGAGGGTGGCAATGTTTCTTAGTGGATATAGGATTATTAATGTAAAGACATGTGGGACATAGTGGAAAGTGTTGGCAATAGTGTTTTTTTATGAGGGTATTAATTAGCACACCACCCTTGAGGGGTGGGGCTTAGCATGGCATCCGTGAGAAATGTGGCTTAGCATGGCATCAGTGGGAAATGTGGCTTAGCATGGCACCAGTGAATGGCATGGCACGGGATACAGCCTCCAACACTATGATACATTCAAAAGACATAACCATAATACACTCTATTGTACTACCATTCCACGTGCTAACGCTAGTTCCAATGAAATTGTCACAAATAACCACCAAATGTATATGTATATACATGTATGTGCAAGTACATTAGTCTGTCTTGCACATTTCCATTTTCCTGCATTGTTCAAAATCTGTACCTTGCTATGTCATCAAGCACTATAGTTTAGGGTCGGGCGAAGAGCTACATTTGTCACAGTGCCTCACCTTGAGCATGGTGAAGCAAGTTCACAATATGTCCATTAACAAATATATTTGAAAAAGATCTTTGTTAATTAGCAACTAAAATTGTAAACTTTATTCTTGATTAAATCAGCACTCCATTAAGTTATCAGTACAGTTGCATGACTATACATGATACAATGAAGCGGAAACACAGCATTCATGTTTTTTCATGTGATAAGATACTGATGTGTTTTCAATAACACAATGTTTGATTTATAGATTATTTATTGGATTTAGAGTTTAGTTTAACTGAGTGCTGTAAGAGTATTGATGTATTGACAGTAATACTGTTTTCATAGCTTTATGCTCTCCCAGTTATGTACTACGGTAAACCAATATTTCCTTTGATATTCTTACTTGTTTTTAATAGGAATACTAAGAAACATTTGGCAATGGACAGCTTGATTCTACATCTGCTGCTTATTAAAAGTATTTTCCAGGTATGAACACAGACATTTGAGAAGCTTTAGATAAACTTGTTTAAAATATTTCTACAACTGACTGCTATGACGGACTGGGGCATGATGGGTCCACTGTAAAAAAAACAATGTTAAGGGCCCATGAAACACTGTGTGCATGGCTGAGGGGGTGTAACTAGCCATCAGGCGAGTGTGGCCAACCACCAGAAGGTGAGGCCGGCCACTAGATGGAGCACTGATTGTTATTACGCTAATTATTGCTATTAATGCATGAACATTGGTATCAATCACTATAGAAAGGAGACTACATATAAATATGATATCAATTAGGTAAGTAAAGAGTAAAATTTGCCAATATACACAGGAGACTACATATTTCATTCACAAGGAGAAATAACAGGGATGTGTTGCAAGTAAGGCATTATACTTTTATGCATAGATCTTGGTTACAGAGGAGGTGGTAGAAAAATTAACCCCTTTTGTGGGGAAAAAGGCTGTGCACCCTAATGTTAAGCACCAAACTCCCCCTTAAATACACCTTCCTTTGTCCAATTGAAATACTTTCATCCTGCAAAATGAAATCTCATTTTTGCATGTGAGTGTAAAAGTAGACACACTCATGGGCCTAATCTTTAATCAACAAGGAACATCCCCACTTGACTGTGCAAACATTTGTAACATTTGTACCCCAAATCCTTTAATCTAGAGGAACATGGATTTTATTTTCTCTGCAGTATGAGATATTTCTGAGAAGCACACCAATAGCATGACCACCCTCACCTCTCTTCGTTAGCCACTGACATGTATTATAAACACATGAACATGAGAAAATCCTTATTATCTTTTCTTCATCTGTCTTTTTTTTTCAGGTTGCACAGAATGTGGAGTGTGGTCAAGGAAACACAGGAACTATTGCACTTTTAGCTGAGTGGAGTCCTTTTCCTGAAGGGAATACACCTGATAGTTATTTCTTAATGTTTCATCCCAATGATAAGATAAGCAAACAGGTAAGTGTGAAGCACCAGTACTTTTATATGCTGGTATTTGTGTACTGAATTCTAATTCTTACAGTTTTAGCAAAGAAAAATCATGACAAAACTAATTAGGTGCATTGACAGTATGCCAGAAATGCAATTTGTGTTCAACTTAACACAAGTCCCTCAGTCGTCATATCTACTCATTAGTTATATCTTTAGGATTTCATCTTTACAACATATCTAAAATAACACGCTAGTCTTACACAATAAAAAATATTGTACGATCCAAAAAGGTGCATTTTATTTTGTATGACTGTGCTGACTTTTTGTGTCCCACATTCTGCTATTTTATGTTTTCTGCTGTGCAAACACTTTCAACATCTTATGGATGGAATGTGCATGTCTGCAAAAGTGAAAACGACACCTCATATTACAGAATGTATTGAGTTTGACCGTCCCCTGTTATAAATTGTAACTGTTTTTTTCTCCTAAAGCATTGTTCTCATGTTATGTCTTAATAGTAACTCATGACAGTAAGGACTTCCTTTATTTCAAGTGTCAAAATGTTGCATTATTATTTACATTGGCTTATATTTCCCCTTAAAATATGCTTACTCGGAGCAAAAGACATACATCTGAAACCATTAGCTAGGGTCCAATTCCTGCCATCTCAGTGCATGGTTATCATGCAGCGCCTCATGTAGAGTTTTACACAATTTATGTCTGAAACAGACAGAAATTGCATCCCAAAAAAATATACACTTTACACAGGTTTGTTGAGCCATATATGGTCTATGGTCGTCACTATCAGTTCGTAACTTACACCAGTGATTGACAATATATGTCTTAGTCGCAGTCTACATAAGTCACATTTGCTCCAACCCTCCCTTATACGGCGACTACTCCCCCTGTTCTGTTCAATTGTAAGCGCCAGATGTGACTCAGTCTACAAATGTAGCTAGTGCTTTGTGGGCATGTGCTGAAGTCATTTTATGCTCAAAATGCTGTATGCGTCCAAATCTTCATGAGCCCCGCAGTCTCCACCTGTGTCTGTTGGAATATTTTATTCTGCCATGCACATTTTTGTTTTTACTTCCATGCTCACAATAGGGTGATAAAGAATTAAAAACGTTTCCTCCTGCAGTTGGTACTGTAGTAACGCCGTTGTACATGTTCATGTATCTTAAACCAGGTACAACGGTGCTTGGACAGGTGAATCATGTCATAAAGCAGGAGTAAATAGCCTTTGAGCTGCACCACATTTGAAAACCAAACAGAGCTCACCATTCCTGCTTCAGTGACGCAGATACAGTATATAGCAGTATCTGGATTTTTATTTTATTTTTTAAACTTCAGGTCCACTTCAATTTGGAACATAGACATTGTAATGTAAAGTATTACGGAACAGTGATGATTTAATTTGGTTTCAATTATTATACATTTATTCTAGCTAAATTTGTATAAGCAAATACAATTTGCATTGGTCCCTGTTTGAACTATATTACGTTCCTGGAATGCGATCACACTATTTACATATAAAACATTTCTTATTCACTATTTGTCATAGGTAAGTTATTCCTTTCTCAGACACAAACACAAAGAGAAATACACAATCCTTTAGTTGTAGAGATAATTTCCACATCCACAAATACGTACGCTAATCTTTTCTCTTGTTTCTTTTTCCATATAATGTGCTGAAGGCATCTGCTGTTCAACAAGTTGTTCATCCATATGCATCATTGAATGTCCTTGAGGAAGAGCATACTTACAATGTCACCATTACGTCCAGGAAAGAAGGCAATGTTTTAAGTGTTAGATCTTTTTTAACAAGTAAGTATACACACAGTGACAGATGTCATAACATAAAACTTGTTGTTTTCTTTATTTAATACACTTCACATCCTTTAATCAGAATTGTGCCATGTAGTGCTTTCTTGCCATTAGATAGATGGTGAAAGAAGAATATGTCTTTTCCCACATAGAGTGAGCAGTGTAGCGGTAGATGGAAACAATGACTTGGAAAAGGTTGTTGCAGTTCTCTCTCTCTCTCTCTCTCTCTCTCTCTCTCTCTCACTCTATCTCTGTTTCTCTCTCTCCTCTCCCTCTCCCCCTCTTTTTCTCTCCCTTACACTCTCTCTTTTTTTCTCTCTCTCTCTCTCCCTCCCTCTCTCTCTATCTCTCTCTCTCTCCTCTCTCTCTCTCTCTCTCTTCTCTCTCCCCCTCTTTTTCTCTCCCTTACACTCTCTCTTTTTTTTTTCTCTCTCTCTCTCCCTCCCTCTCTCTCTATCTCTCTCTCTCTCCTCTCTCTCTTCTCTCTCCCCCTCTTTTTCTCTCCCTTACGTTCTCTCTTCTTTCTCTCTCCCCCTCTCTCTCTCTCTTTCTTTAAGATGAATGTAAGGGTGATTTGGTCTCTTCAAACATAATTAGCTATACAACTTGACATTCCGCTGTTTTTGGATGAGGAAATAACTTGCTAGACTACAAGGAGTTTCTGGACCAGAAGCAGCACCAGCCACAGCACAGTATATTGAAGGCATAAAAGATAAGGTCTCTCTATTAGGGTGGAGTATGTGCCAGGGGCGGATCTAGGAAATTGTTGCAACGGGGCGATTTATGGGGGGCGATTTAGGCCCCGCCCCTTCCTGACTTCTGAGGCTGCCGGCTCTGATTGTGTTTAAAACACAATCAGAGCAGTCGGGCAGCACACTGTCCCTTCCTGTCACTGCCGAACGGACCTGCACATAGTGTGCAGCTGTCGGCAGCAAGCCCCTGTTAGGAGGGGGGGGGGTGATTGGGACAATCGCCCTCCCTAGCAGGGGCTTGCCTGGAGCCTGGATCTGCCACTGGTATGTGCCATAGTCACAGGTCACAATAATAGATTTGTAGATCTACAAACCTCTAGAATACCAGAACATCAAAACAATTGAGAAACAAGATAATTGGAACTGGATTTGTCTCAAGAACATAGACATCTCTCAGTGAATCCTACAACTGGCACAATGTAAGACCCCTGTGCCAGGACCCTGTACTATTGTAGTGTCACACTAGCACTATTAATGCCGCATTTTTCATCCAGGAAAATACAGAGTTAAGAAGCTAGTTTAGAAACTTACAGATTTTTGTCAGAAGCAAAGGTTTTCCTGTCACACTAGAGACTAGGGGGTATATTTACTAAACTGCGGGTTTGAAAAAGTTGAGATGTTGCATATAGAAACCAATCAGATTCTAGATTTCATTTATTTAGTGCATTCTACAAAATGACAGCTAGAATCTGATTGGTTGCTATAGACAACACCTCCACTTTTTAAAACCCGCAGTTTAATAAATATACCCCTAGAGCTCTTTTGGGCTCATCAGTACGGAGACTGCTGCATGGTGACATGTGATAGACTACTAAGGGCACATTTAGATAAGTGGATTAATGGCAATTTTAATCTTTTATTCCTTTTTTCATATTTCAGGTGATTACCATGCCGCCAGGTATGCTACTCAGCTTGGCAGCACTTAATAAAAAAGCACTCCGTACAAAGTGGGAGAAAATTATGTGGCCCTTTATGTATTTTTGTCTGTGTTTGCATTGTTAACTACTGCCAATATGAACAGCACACATGTCTGTATGGGGATCAGTGGTCTCCATTCATAGAGCTTTTATTCAGAGCCTTCCTCACGCCAGTGTTCCACTGGCTACCATGGGTTGTAGAAGGGCGCATGGAGCTGTCACTTAAATAGTTAACAACTAAGTTTTCTACTGACTCCTCCCCTCTGCAATCCCACAGACCTCAGTTTTATTTAAGTGCCCAAGGAGTTGGGATGCGTTTAGTACTGCTCAGCAGTACTTCCTGCTTAGGTTTAGATTTTATTAATTTTATTAGATTATTGCATACTTACACACTTTCTAGCGTTGGTGTCCGGGAGCCTCCCTGGGGAAGGTGGGCCTGCGGGGGATGGGGCTCCAAAATCGTTTCAGTTTGGACAAGCCCCCGTGATGTAATGATGCAAAACGCGTCATTTTACAGCCGGGGGCGGGGCCAAATGCTGCGATTCCCGGAGAATCGCTGTATTTTGGCCCTAATTCTGCCCACTTCACTAGGAAGTGGATAGATGCGGGCGATTGCCACACTCTCCCGGGAGTCCGGAAGACTCACCCGAAATGCAGGAGTCTCCCGAACATTCCGGGAGAGTTGTTAAGTATGGATTATTGGTATGAGTGTAGGTGAGGATGGATGTATTTAACATTCTTTTCTTCACAGGTTTCAAAATGGAGCAATGCTCCGTTTTCCTTTTAAAAAAACAAAAAGGAGAAGAATATTTATAAAAGAAATAGCGCACAGTTCAGTGTGGTGTTTATTGATCAAGCGCAGTGACAGCGCTAAGCGACTGTCACTGCACTGTCCCGACGGATCCGGCGCTGCCACAGACAGAGCACTCCATCCGAGGACCGGACATACTGGGAGATACCAAGTCCCCTGCTGAGGCGGAGGGGGGACTTGGATCTCATAGAGCCCTAGGAAGATTTCCAAATGGGCATTGATACAGGAGCACAACGCAGTGCGGCTGCCTGAGCTGATAGAGGCTTCCTATGGGCGTTTGAACCATCAGACAGCGGGGAGTGAGTGAGGGATTTTCCGGCTGTCAGTGGTATGCCCCGGAACTGGAGATATTCGCACCTTTTCTTGTGATCGCAGTCGGACTTCAGAGGCACCTCAGAGAGTTCTACTGCTGTTGGCTTCTCCTCACAATTCCTCCATGTGTCAGCTAAGTACCCCATAGGGGATATATATTTAAAAAAAAAAAAAAAGAAAACACCAGTGCTGGTAGTGTAAAGGAGACCCCCCCCCCTGCTGATTGGTACACTCCAAAGGTGGGAAAATTCAGCTAGAGTTTACCTCAGAGGACTCCTGACTGAAATAATTGAGAATCCATCTGCTGCTGCTTCTCTTCATTGACAATTGCACTAAGTACCCCAGTTGTTTGTGATATAAGTCAGCATATATATATATATATATTTGTTTATGTGTATATATACGTGTTTACAAAAGGCATATAGGGTTATAACTAGACTCTATCTGCACTTAGGTGTTTTTATACAATAACTTCCACTTTTACATCATTATTACCACAGATATTTATATTATCGAGTCAGAACTAGTAGGTATGTTACTGTATTTTTCTCTGTGAAAGTTGCCTAATCTGTATTTCTTTAAAAAAATAAAAACATATATATATATATATTGTCTGATAAGAACAAGAATTATTGTGCAGAGTTTTATACCCGTTCACAATACCTGTCAAATTATCTGTGGAGTAAAGAGACCAGGGGGCCGTTTGTGCTCAGTGTGACACTGTCCTCAAGTACCCCACTGGGGAATAACTAGTTAATGAGGCTCCTTGTGGTAATAGAGAGAAAACTGTAATATATATCTACCTACAGTTTAGAGTTTTATTATAGAAGGATCTAAAGTTAATGGAGACAGTATTTTACATGAGTGTTCAGTCAATGATTGTGAGACATAATTTTATTATTCAGAGTTTAATTTCCATATTGTTTTGAGGCATTAGCCAGGGTCAAAACAAACGTGATTATACTATCTATTATCTCTGTGGTCTGATTGTTTATGGCCTGTCTGTTTCTTTTTAAATAATAACATATAAAAACTGAGGAGGAGCATCTTATTTTCCTATAGGACTGCTCCCCCTTGACAAATTGGTCTGTTCCTTTAAGCCAATTCACGGAACTGGACAGTAGACAGTTGAAGAAACTCCTGAGCAGTTTTACTTCACAAGCACTGATCAGCAGTATATACTGTGTGTGACTGACAGGCTGCTCTCTATCAGCAGTATATACTGTGTGTGACTGACAGGCTGCTCTCTATCAGCAGTATATACTGTGTGTGACTGACAGGCTGCTCTCTATCAGTAGTATATACTGTGTGTGACTGACAGGCTGCTCTCTATCAGCAGTATATACTGTGTGTGACTCTCAGGCTGCTCTGTATCAGCAGTACATACTGTGTGTGACTGACAGGCTGCTCTCTATCAGCAGTATATACTGTGTGTGACTCTCAGGCTGCTCTGTATCAGCAGTACATACTGTGTGTGACTGACAGGCTGCTCTCTATCAGCAGTATATACTGTGTGTGACTGACAGGCTGCTCTGTATCAGCAGTATATACTGTGTGTGACTGACAGGCTGCTCTCTATCAGCAGTATATACTGTGTGTGACTGACAGGCTGCTCTCTATCAGCAGTATATACTGTGTGTGACTGACAGGCTGCTCTCTATCAGCAGTATATACTGTGTGTGACTGACAGGCTGCTCTGTATCAGCAGTATATACTGTGTGTGACTGACAGGCTGCTCTCTATCAGCAGTATATACTGTGTGTGACTCTCAGGCTGCTCTTTGTCTGTGGGTACTACAGGTATCACTGCCACTGACCAGCAGTATTCTGTTTGTAACTGACAGGCTGCTCTCTATCAGCAGTAGACTGTGTCTGTCTGATAGGTTGCTCTCTATCTGCGGGTACTCTGCCCTAGACATGGTTCTGGAGGGATGAGTACCTTACATCAGTTTTGCCTTACACATATCTGTACAAATAGATTTCTGTAGAATATTTACTAATTCCTTCACAATGTTATCAACTTATTGTTGAGATTCTTCTATTGTGAGTATCATTCTGTTGTATATATATATATATATATATATATATTAGAGATGAGCGCACTCGGATTTATGAAATCCGAGCCCACCCGAACGTTGCCGATCCGAGTCGGATCCGAGACAGATCCGGGTATTGGCGCCAAATTCAAATCTGAAACCGAGGCTCTGACTCATAATCCCGTTGTCGGATCTCGCGATACTCGGATCCTATAAATTCCCCGCTAGTCGCCGCCATCTTCACTCGGGCATTGATCAGGGTAGAGGGAGGGTGTGTTAGGTGGTCCTCTGTCCTGCTATATCTCGTGCTGTTCAGTTCAGTGCTGTGCTGTGCTGTGTTGTGCTGTGCTGTGCTGTGCTCAGTCCAGTGGTGCTGTGTCCTGTGCTCTGTCCTTCTGAGGTCAATGGTGCTGCTGGGTCCTGTGCTCTGTCCTGTTCAGTCCAGTGGTGCTGTGTCCTGTGCTCTGTGCTTCTAAGGGCATAGTTATTTCCCCAATATTCCCCTGTGTTTAAAAAAATAAAAAAAAGTTATTTAAAAAAATACCAAAAACGAATTTAATTTTTTTTTTAATTACCACAAAATTTGCACAACCAATCCTGCAGTATAAGCCCATTGGTACTGCAATATTACCAAGTTCACACATTCAGCAGTAAAAGTCCAGTGGTACTGCAATATTACCAAGTTCACACATTCTGCAGTATCTTGTGCTACATATAATGGAGACCAAAAATTTGGAGGATAAAGTAGGGAAAGATCAAGACCCACTTCCTCCTAATGCTGAAGCTGCTGCCACTAGTCATGACATAGACGATGAAATGCCATCAACGTCGTCTTCCAAGCCCAATGCCCAATCTCGTAGTACCGGGCATGTAAAATCCAAAAAGCCCAAGTTAAGAAAAAGTAGCAAAAAGAGAAACTTAAAATCATCTGAGGAGAAACGTAAAGTTGCCAATATGCCATTTACGACACGGAGTGGCAAGGAACGGCTTAGGCCCTGGCCCGTGTTCTTGACTAGTGGTTCAGCTTCACCCACGTATCTTATCCCTCCTCCTCCTCCCCCCCCTCCAAAAAATTGAAGAGAGTTATGCTGTCAGCAACAAAACAGCAAACAACTCTGCCTTCTAAAGATAAATTATCACAAATCCTCAAGGCGAGTCCAAGGGTGTTGGTGGTTGTCAAGCCTGGCCTTCCCATCACTGTACGGGAAGAGGTGGCTCGGGAGGAGCCTATTGATGATGTAGCTGGCGCTGTGGTGGAACTTGATGATGAGGATGGTGATGTGGTTATTGTAAATGAGGCACCAGGGGGGGAAACAGCTGATGTCCATGGGATGAAAAAGCCCATCGTCATGCCTGGTCAGAAGACCAAAAAATGCACCTCTTCGGTCTGGAGTTATTTTTATCCAAATCCAGACAACCAATGTATGGCCATATGTAGCTTATGTTAAGCTCAAATAAGCAGGGGTAAGGATCTTGCCCACCTAGGAACATCCTCCCTTATACGTCACCTGAATAACCTTCATAGTTCAGTGGTTAGTTCAGGAACTGGGGCTAGGACCCTCATCGGTACAGGGACACCTAAATCCCGTGGTCCAGTTGGATACACACCAGCAACACCCTCCTCGTCAACTTCCTCCACAATCTCCATCAGATTCAGTCCTGCAGCCCAAGTCAGCAGCCAGACTGAGTCCTCCTCAATACGGGATTCATCCGAGGAATCCTGCAGCGGTACGCCTACTACTGCCACTGCTGCTGTTGCTGCTGTTAGTTGGTCATCTTCCCAGAGGGGAAGTCGTAAGACCGCTAAGCCTTTCACAAAACAATTGACCGTCTAACAGTCGTTTGCCATGACCACAAAATACGATAGTAGTCACCCTATTGCAAAGCGTATAACTGCGGCTGTAACTGCAATGTTGGTGTTAGACGTGCGCCCGGTGTTCGCCATCAGTGGAGTGGGATTTAGAGGGTTGATGGAGGTATTGTGTCCCCGGTACCAAATCCCGTCGAGATTCCACTTCACTAGGCAGGCGATACCAAAAATGTACAGAGAAGTACGATCAAGTGTCCTCAGTGCTCTAAAAAATGCGGTTGTACCCACTGTCCACTTAACCACGGACATGTGGACAAGTGGTTCTGGGCAAACGAAGGACTATATGACTGTGACAGCCACTGGGTAGATGCATCCCCTTCCGCAGCAACAGCAACAGCTGCATCAGTAGCAGCATCTACAAAATGGCTGCTCGTGCAAAGGCAGGCAACATTGTGTATTACAGGCTTTAATAAGAGGCACAACGCTGACAACATATTAGAGAAACTGAGGGAAATTATCTCCCAGTGGCTTACCCCACTTAGACTCTCATGGGGATTTGTGGTGTCAGACAATGCCAGTAACATTGTGCGGGCATTAAATATGGGCAATTTCCAGCACGTCCCATGTTTTGCCCACACCATTAATTTGGTGATGCAGCATTACCTCAAGAGTGACAGGGGTGTGCAGGAGATGCTTGCGGTGGCGCGCAAAATTGCTGGACACTTTCGGCATTCAGCCAGTGCCTACCGCAGACTAGAGGCACATCAAAAAAGCATGAACCTGCCCTGCCATCACCTCAAACAAGAAGTTGTGACGCGCTGGAACTCCACCCTCTATATGCTGCAGAGGATGGAGGAGCAGCAAAAGGCCATTCAGGCCTACACAGCCACCTACGACATAGGCAAAGGAGTGGGGATGCTCCTCAGTTAAGCGCAGTGGAGACTGATTTCCGTGTTGTGCAAGGTTCTGCAGCCATTTGAACTTGCCACACGAGAAGTCAGTTCCGACACTGCTAGCTTGAGTCAGGTCATTCCCCTGATCAGGCTGTTGCAGAAGCAGCTGGAGAAAGTGAGGGAGGAGCTGGTAAGCCATTGTGATTACACCAAGCATGTAGCTCTTGTGGATGTAGCCCTTCGTACGCTTTGCCAGGATCCGAGGGTGGTCACTCTTTTAAAGTCAGAGGAATACATTCTGGCCACCGTGCTCGATCCTCGGTTTAAAGCGTATGTTGTGTCTCTGTTTCCGGCGGACACAAGTCTACAGCGGTGCAAAGACCTGCTGGTCAGGAGATTGTCCTCTGAAGAGGACCGTGACATGCCAACAGCTCCACCCTCATTTTCTT